>NW_027422309.1:0-181686 GCF_037893015.1 Macrotis lagotis
AGGCAAAGCAAGTAAAGGAAATTGTAACGGAACGCAAGGCACGGCAAGGCAAGGCAAGTCTAAGGCAAGGCAACACAAGGCTAAGCAATGCACCGCAAGGCAAGGAAAGGGTAACGGAAGGCAATGCAACGCAAAGCAAGGCCAGGCAAGGGTAACGGAAGGCACGGGAAGGGAAGGCAAGGCAACGCAATGCTAGGCAATGCAAGGCAAGGCAACGAAAGGCTAACGGAAGGCATGGCACGGCAAGGCAAGGCACGGCTAAGGCAAGGAAACGCAAGGCCAGGCAAGGCATGGCAAGGCTAGGAAAGGGCAACGGAAGGCAAGGCAAGGCAAGGCAAAGCAAGGCATACCAAGGGTAACGGACGGAATGCACGGCAAGGTAATGAAGGACAAGGCAAGGCACGGCAACGCAAGGCAAGGCAAGGCTAAGACACGACAACGCAAGGCTAGGTAATGCACGTCAATGCAAGGAAAGGGTAACGGAATTCAATGCAAGGCAAAAAGAGGCCAGGCAAAGGTAACGGAATTTATGGCAAGGGAAGGAAAGAGTAACAGAAGGCAAGGGAAAGCAAGGCAAAGCAAGGCAAGGCAAGTGTAACGGAAGATAAGGCACTGCAAGGCAAGGCAAGGCTAAGGCAAGGTAACGCAATGCTAGGAAATGCAAGAGAATGCAAGGAAAGTGTAACGGAAAGCAAGGCAAGGCAAAGCAAAGCAAGGCCAGGCAAGGGTAACGGAAGGCAAGGCACGGCAAGGCAAGGAAAGTCTAAGCCACGACAACGCAAGGCTAGGTAATGAACTGCAATGCAAGGAAAGAGTAACGGATTTCAATGCAAGGGAAAAAGAGGCCAGGCAAAGGTAACGGAATTTACGGCAAGGGAAGGCAAGAGTAACAGAAGGCAAGGGAAATCAAGGCAAAGCAAGGCAAGGCAAGTGTAACGGAAGGCAAGGCACTGCAAGGCAAGGCAAGGCTAAGGCAAGGTAACGCAATGCTAGGAAATGCAAGAGAATGCAAGGAAAGTGTAACGGAAAGCAAGGCAAGGCAAAGCAAAGCAAGGCCAGGCAAGGGTAACGGAAGGCAAGGCACGGCAAGACAAGGAAAGTCTAAGCCACGACAACGCAAGGCTAGGTAATGAACTGCAATGCAAGGAAAGAGTAACGGAAGGCAAGGCAAGGCAAGGTAAAGCAGGGGAAGGCAAGGGTAACGGAAGGTACGGCAAGGCAAGACAAAGCTAAGTTAAGGCAACGCAAAACAAGGCAAGGTTAAGGCAAGGCAAGCCAAGCAAGTCTAAGGCAAGTGGAGACAAGGCTAAGGCACAAAAACGCAAGGCTAGGCAATGCACGGCAAAGCAAGGAAAGTGTAACGGAAGGCAAGGCAAGGCAAGGCAAAGCAGGGGAAGGCAAGGGTAACGGAAGGCAAGGCAAGGCAAGACAAAGCAAGGCAAGGCAAGGGGAACGGAAGGCAAGGCAAGGTAAGGCAAGGTCAATGGAAGGCACGGCAAGGCAAGGCAAAGCTAAGTTAGGGCAACGCAAGGCAAGGAAAGGTTAAGGCAAGGCAAGACAAGCAGGGCTAATGCAAGTGGAGACAAGGGTAAGGCACGACAACGCACGGTTAGGCAATGCACGGCAAAGCAAGGAAAGTGTAACGGAAGGCAAGGCACGGCAAGGCAAGGCAAGGTTAAGGCACGACAACGCAAGGCTAAGGCACGACAACGCAAGGCTTGGCAATGCAGGGCAAGGCAAGGAAAGGGTAACGGAAGGAAAGGCACGGTACGTCCAGTCAAGGCTAAGGCAAGGCAACGCAAGACAAGGAAAGGTTAACGGAAGGCAAGGCAAGGCAAAGCAAGGCCAGGCAAGGGTAACAGAAGGCAAGGCACGGCAAGGCAAGGCAAGGCTTATGCAACGCAACGCAAGGCTAGGAAATGAACGGCAAGGCAAGGAAATTTTCACGGACGCAAGGCACGGCAAGGTCAATAAAGGGAAGGCAAGGGTAACGCAAGGCAAGGCAAGGCAAGGCAATGCAAATCAAGGCAAGGCAAGGGGAACGGAAGGCACGGAAAGGCAAGGCAAGCCAGGTTAGGCTAAGGCAAGGCAAGGCAAGACTATGGCACGACAACGGACGGCTAGGAAATGCACGCCAAGGCAAGGAAAGGGTAAAGGAAGGCAAAGCACGGCAAGGCAAGGCAGGGCTAAGGCACCAAAACGCAAGGCTAGGCAATGCAGGACAAGGCAAGGAAAGGGTAACGTAAGGCATTGCAAGGCAAGGCAAAGCAAGGCAATGCAAGGCTAAAGCAAGGCAACGCAAGGCTAGGCAACGCACTTAAAGGCACCGAAAGTGTAACGGAAGCAAGGCAAGGTAAGGGAAAGCAAGGCAATGCAAGGGGAAGGGAAGGCACGGCAAGGTAAGGCAAGGTGAATGGAAGGCACGGCAAGGCAAGGCAAAGCTAAGGTAAGGCAACGCAAGTCAAAGAAAGGTTAAGGCAATGCAAGCCAAGCAAGGCTAAGGCAAGTGGAGACAAGGCTAAGGCACGACAACGCAAGGCTAGGCAATGCACGGCAAAGCAAGGAAAGTGTAACGGAAGGCACGGCACGGCAATGCAAGGCAAAGTTATGGTACGACAACGCAAAGCTAAGGCACGACAACGCAAGGCTTGGCAATGCAGGGCAAGGCAAGGAAAGGGTAGCGGAAGGAAAGGCCAGGCAAGGCAAAGCAAGGCAACGCAAGGGGAACGGAAGGCACGGCAAGGTAAGGTAAGGACAAGGCAAGGCCCAGCAAAGCAAGGCAAGGCTAAGGCATGACAACGCAAGGCTAGGCAATGCAAGGCAAGGCAACGAAAGGCTAACGGAAGGCAGGGCACGGCAAGGGGAGGCAAAGCTAAGGCACGAGAATGAAAGGCTTGGCAATGCAGGGCAAGGCAAGGAAAGGGTAACGGAAGGCAAGGCAAGGCAAGGCAAAGCAAGTAAAGGAAAGTGTAACGGAACGCAAGGCACGGCAAGTCTAAGGCAAGGCAACACAAGGCTAAGCAATGCACCGCAAGGCAAGGAAAGGGTAACGGAAGGCAATGCAACGCAAAGCAAGGCCAGGCAAGGGTAACGGAAGGCACGGGAAGGGAAGGCAAGGCAACGCAATGCTAGGCAATGCAAGGCAAGGCAACGAAAGGCTAACGGAAGGCATGGCACGGCAAGGCAAGGCACGGCTAAGGCAAGGCAACGCAAGGCTAGGCAATGCAGGGCAAGGCAATGAAAGGGTAACGGAAGGCAAGGCAAGTCAAGGCAAAGCAAGGCAAGGCAAGTGTAACGGAAATGACGGCACGGCAAGGCAAGGCAAGGCTAAAGCAAGTCAACACAAGGCTAGCCAATGCACGGCAAGGAAAGGAAAAGGTAACGCAAGGAAAGGCACGGTCAGGGAAGGCAAGGCTAAGGCACGATAACGCAAGGCTAGGCATTGCACGGCAAGGCAAGGAAAGGGTAAGGGAAGGCAAGAAAGGCAAGGCAAACAAGGCAAGGCAAGGGTAACGGAAGGCACGAAACGGCAACGCAAGGGAAAGAAAGGCTAGGCAATGCACGGCAAGGCAAGGAAAGGGTAACGGAATGCAAGGCACGGCAAGGCAAGGCAAGGCTAAGGCACGACAACGCAAGGCTAGGCAATGCAGGGCAAGGCAAGGAAAGGGTAACGGAAGGCAAGGAAAAGGAAGGGAAGGACAAGGCAAGGAACGGATAGGCAAGGCAAGGCTAAGGCAAGGCAATGCCATGCAAGGCCAGGTTAAGCGAAGGCAAGACAAGCAAGGCTAAGGCACCAGAACGGAATGCAAGGAAATGTACGACAAGGCAAGGAATGGGTACCGGAAGACAAGGCAAGGCAAGAAAAAGCAATGCAGAGCAAGGGTAACGGAAAGCACGGCAAGGTAAGGGAAAGACAAGGCAAGGCACGGCAAGGCAAGGCAAGGCAAGGCTAAGGCACAACAACGCAAGGCTAGGCAATGCACGGCAAGGCAAGGAAGGAGTAACGGAAGGCAAGGAAGGCCAGGCAACGCAAGGCAAGGCAAGGGTAACGGAAGGTACGGCACGGCAAGGCAAGGAAAGTCTAAGCCACGACAACGCAAGGCTAGGTAATGAACTGCAATAAAGGAAAGAGCAACGGAAGGCAAGGAAGGCAAGGCAAGGCAAGGCAAAGCAAGGCAAGGTAAGTGTAACGGAAAGGACGGCACGGCAAGGGAAGGCAAGGCTAAGGCAAGGTAACGCAAGGCTAGGCAATGCACGGCAAGGCAAGGAAACGGTAACGTAACGTCAGAAAGGCACGGTCAGGGAAGGCAAGGCTAAAGCACGACAACGCAAGGCTAGGCATTGCACGGCAAGGCAAGCAAAGGGTAACGGAAGGCAAGGAAGGAAAGACAAACAAGGCAAGGCAAGGTGTAACGGAAAGCACGGCACGGCAAGGCAAGGCAAGGCTAAGGCACGACAACGCAAGGCTTGGCAAGGGTAAGGCAAGGCAGCAAAAGGCAAGGCAATGCAGGGTAACGGAAGGAAAGGGCAACGGTACGGTCAAGGCTAAGGCAAGGCAACGCAAGACAAGGATAACGGTTAGGCACGGCAAGGCAAGGCAAGGGGAAAGAAAGGCTAGGCAATGCACGGCAAGGCAAGGAAAGGGGCAACAGAAGGCAAGGCAACGGGCAAGGCAAAGTAAGGCAAGGCAAGGGTAACGCAAGGAAAACACGGCAAGGCAAACATAGGCAAGGAGGGTAACGGCAAGGTCAAGGGCAAGGCAAAGCAAGGCAAGGCTGCAAGGCAAGGCAAAGAAAGGCTAGACAATGCACGGCAAGGCAAGGAAAGGGTAACGGAAGGCAAGGCACGGCAAGGCAAGGCAAGGCTAAGGCACGACAACGCAAGGCTAGGCAATGCAGGGCAAGGCAAAGAAAGGTAACGGAAGGCATTGCAAGGCAAGGCAAAGCAAGGCAACGCAAGTGTAACGGAAGGCAAGGCACGGCATGGCAAGGCAAGGCAAGGCTAAAGCAAGGAAACGCAAGGCTAGGCAATGCACGGCAAGGCAAGGAAAGTGTAACGGAAGCAAGGCAAGGCAAGGGAAAGAAAGGCAATGCAAGGGGAACGGAAGGCACGGCAAGGTAAGGCAAGGGGAATGGAAGGCACGGCAAGGCAAGGGAAGGACAAGGCAAGGCACTGCCAGGCAAGGTAAGGCTATGGCACGATAACACAAGGCTAGGAAAGGTTAAGGCAAGGGACGCCAATCAAGTCTAAGGCAAGGGGAGGCAAAGCTAAGGCACGAGAACGCAAGGCTAGGCAATGCAGGGCAAGGCAAGGAAAGTGTAACGGAAGGCAAGGCAAGGCAAGGCAAAGCAAGGAAAGGCAAGGGTAACGGAACGCAAGGCTACGGCAAGGCTAAGGCAAGGCAACGCAAGGCTAAGCAATGCACCGCAAGGCAAGGAAAGGGCAACGGAAGGCAATGCAAGGCAAAGCAAGGCCAGGCAAGGTAAACGGAAGGCAACGGCAAGGCAAGGCAAGGCAAGGATAAGGCAAGGCAACGCAATGCTAGGCAATGCAAGGCAAGGCAACGAAAGGCTAACGGAAGGCATGGCACGGCAAGGCAAGGCAAGGCTAAGGCACGAAAACGCAAGGCTAGGCAATGCAGGGCAAGGCAAGGAAAGGGTAACGGAAGGCAAGGCAAGGCAAGGCAAAGCAAGGCAAGGCAAGGGTAACGGACGGAAGGCACGGCAAGGTAATGAAGGACAAGGCAAGGCACGGCAACGCAAGGCAAGGCAAGGCTAAGACACGACAACGCAAGGCTAGGTAATGCACGTCAATGCAAGGAAAGTGTAACGGAATTCAATGCAAGGCAAAAAGAGGCCAGGCAAAGGTAACGGAATTTACGGCAAGGCAAGGAAGGCAAGGCAGGCAATGAACGGCAAGGCAAGGCAAGGTAACGGAAGGCTAAGGCACAATGCAAAGGCAAGGCAAGGTAAGGCAAGGCACGCAAGCAAGGCTAAGGCAATGGGGAGGCAAGGATAAGGCACGAGAACGCAATTAGGCAATGCACGCAAGGCAAGGAAAGGTAACGGAAGGCAAGGCACGGCAAGGCAAGGCAAGGCTAAGGCAAGGCAACGCAAGGCTAGGCAATGACGCAAGGCAAGGAAAGGGTAACGGAAGGCAATGCAAGGCAAACAAGGCCACAAGGGTAACGGAAACGGCAAGGGAAGGCAAGTGTAACAGAAGGCAAGGGAAAGCAAGGCAAAGCAAGGCAAGGCAAGTGTAACGGAAGGCAAGGCACTGCAAGGCAAGGCAAGGCTAAGGCAAGGCAACGCAATGCTAGGAAATGCAAGAGAATGCAAGGAAAGTGTAACGGAAAGCAAGGCAAGGCAAAGCAAAGCAAGGCCAGGCAAGGGTAACGGAAGGCAAGGCACGGCAAGGCAAGAAAAGTCTCAGCCACGACAACGCAAGGCTACGTAATGAACTGCAATGCAAGGAAAGAGTAACGGAAGGCAAGGCAAGGCAAGGTAAAGCAGGGGAAGGCAAGGGTAACGGAAGGTACGGCAAGGCAAGACAAAGCTAAGTTAAGGCAACGCAAAGCAAGGCAAGGTTAAGGCAAGGCAAGCCAAGCAAGGCTAAGGCAAGTGGAGACAAGGCTAAGGCACAAAAACGCAAGGCTAGGCAATGCACGGCAAAGCAAGGAAAGTGTAACGGAAGGCAAGGCAAGGCAAGGCAAAGCAGGGGAAGGCAAGGGTAACGGAAGACAAGGCAAGGCAAGACAAAGCAAGGCAAGGCAAGGGGAACGGAAGGCAAGGCAAGGTAAGGCAAGGTCAATGGAAGGCACGGCAAGGCAAGGCAAAGCTAAGTTAGGGCAACGCAAGGCAAGGAAAGGTTAAGGCAAGGCAATACAAGCAGGGCTAATGCAAGTGGAGACAAGGCTAAGGCACGACAACGCACGGTTAGGCAATGCACGGCAAAGCAAGGAAAGTGTAACGGAAGGGAAGGCACGGCAAGGCAAGGCAAGGTTAAGGCACGACAACGCAAGGCTAAGGCACGACAACGCAAGGCTTGGCAATGCAGGGCAAGGCAAGGAAAGGGTAACGGAAGGAAAGGCACGGTACGTCCAGTCAAGGCTAAGGCAAGGCAACGCAAGGCAAGGAAAGGTTAACGGAAGGCAAGGCAAGGCAAAGCAAGGCCAGGCAAGGGTAACGGAAGGCAAGGCACGGCAAGGCAAGGCAAGGCTTATGCAACGCAACGCAAGGCTAGGAAATGAACGGCAAGGCAAGGAAAGTTTCACGGACGCAAGGCACGGCAAGGTCAATAAAGGGAAGGCAAGGGTAACGCAAGGCAAGGCAAGGCAATGCAAATCAAGGCAAGGCAAGGGGAACGGAAGGCACGGAAAGGCAAGGCAAGGCCAGGTTAGGCTAAGGCAAGGCAAGGCAAGACTATGGCACGACAACGGAGGCTAGGCAATGCACGGCAAGGCAAGGAAAGGGTAACGGAAGGCAAGGCACGGCAAGGCAAGGCAAGGCTAAGGCACGAAACGCAAGGCTAGGCAATGCAGGACAAGGCAAGGAAAGGGTAACGAAGGCATTGCAAGGCAAGGCAAAGCAAGGCAATGCAAGGCTAAAGCAAGGCAACGCAAGGCTAACAAGGAACGCAAAGGCAATGCACTTAAAGGCACCGAAAGTGTAACGGAAGCAAGGCAAGGTAAGGGAAACAAGGCAATGCAAGGGGAACGGAAGGCACGGCAAGGTAAGGCAAGGTGAATGGAAGGCACGGCAAGGCAAGGCAAAGCTAAGGTAAGGCTAACGCACAGTCAAAGAGCAAGGTTAAGGCAAGGCAAGCCAAGCAAGGCTAAGGCAAGGGGAGGCAAGGCTAAGGCACGACAACGCAAGGCTAGGCAATGCACGGCAAAGGCAAGGAAAGTGTAACGGAAGGCACGGCACGGCAATGCAAGGCAAAGTTATGGTACGACAACGCAAGGCTAAGGCACGGCAACGCAAGGCTAGGCAATGCACGGCAAGGCAAGGAAAGGGTAACGGAAGGAAAGGCCAGGCAAGGCAAAGCAAGGCAAGGCAAGGGGAACGGAAGGCACGGCAAGGCAAGGTAAGGACAAGGCAAGCTAGGAAAGGCAAGGCAAGGCAAGGCTATGACAACGCAAGGCTAGGCAATGAAAGCAAGGCAAGGAAAGGGTAACTCAAGGCAAGGCAAGGCAAGGCAAGGCTAAGGCACGACAACACAAGGCTAGGCAATGCAAGGCAAGGCAAGGAAAGGCTAACGGAAGGCAGGCACGGCAAGGGGAGGCAAAGCTAAGGCACGAGAATGAAAGGCTTGGCAATGCAGGGCAAGGCAAGGAAAGGGTAACGGAAGGCAAGGCAAGGCAAGGCAAAGCAAGGCAAGGCAAGTGTAACGGAAAGGACGGACGGCAAGGCAAGGCAAGGCTAAGGCAAGGCAACACAAGGCTAAGCAATGCACCGCAAGGCAAGGAAAGGGTAACGGAAGGCAATGCAACGCAAAGCAAGGCCAGGCAAGGGTAACGGAAGGCACAAGGCTAAGGCAAGGCAACGCAAGGCTAGGCAATGCAAGGCAAGGCAAGGAAAGGGTAACGGAAGGCAAGGCAAGGCAAGGCAAACAAGGCTAAGGCAAGGAAACGCAAGGCAGGCAAGGCACGGCAAGGCTAGGAAAGGGCAACGGAAGGCAAGGCAAGGCAAGGCAAAGCAAGGCAAACCAAGGGTAACGGACGGAAGGCACGGCAAGGTAATGAAGGCAAGGCAAGGCACGGCAACGCAAGGCAAGGCAAGGCTAAGGCACGACAACGCAAGGCTAGGTAATGCACGTCAATGCAAGGAAAGTGTAACGGAATTCAATGCAAGGCAAAAAGAGGCCAGGCAAAGGTAACGGAATTTACGGCAAGGGAAGGCAAGTGTAACAGAAGGCAAGGGAAAGCAAGGCAAAGCAAGGCAAGGCAAGTGTAACGGAAGGCAAGGCACTGCAAGGCAAGGCAAGGCTAAGGCAAGGCAACGCAATGCTAGGTAATGAACTGCAATGCAAGGAAAGTGTAACGGAAAGCAAGGCAAGGCAAAGCAAAGCAAGGCCAGGCAAGGGTAACGGAAGGCAAGGCACGGCAAGGCAAGAAAAGTCTAAGCCACGACAACGCAAGGCTAGGTAATGAACTGCAATGCAAGGAAAGAGTAACGGAAGGCAAGGCAAGGCAAGGTAAAGCAGGGGAAGGCAAGGGTAACGGAAGGTACGGCAAGGCAAGACAAAGCTAAGTTAAGGCAACGCAAAGCAAGGCAAGGTTAAGGCAAGGCAAGCCAAGCAAGGCTAAGGCAAGTGGAGACAAGGCTAAGGCACAAAAACGCAAGGCTAGGCAATGCACGGCAAAGCAAGGAAAGTGTAACGGAAGGCAAGGCAAGGCAAGGCAAAGCAGGGGAAGGCAAGGGTAACGGAAGACAAGGCAAGGCAAGACAAAGCAAGGCAAGGCAAGGGGAACGGAAGGCAAGGCAAGGTAAGGCAAGGTCAATGGAAGGCACGGCAAGGCAAGGCAAAGCTAAGTTAGGGCAACGCAAGGCAAGGAAAGGTTAAGGCAAGGCAATACAAGCAGGGCTAATGCAAGTGGAGACAAGGCTAAGGCACGACAACGCACGGTTAGGCAATGCACGGCAAAGCAAGGAAAGTGTAACGGAAGGGAAGGCACGGCAAGGCAAGGCAAGGTTAAGGCACGACAACGCAAGGCTAAGGCACGACAACGCAAGGCTTGGCAATGCAGGGCAAGGCAAGGAAAGGGTAACGGAAGGAAAGGCACGGTACGTCCAGTCAAGGCTAAGGCAAGGCAACGCAAGGCAAGGAAAGGTTAACGGAAGGCAAGGCAAGGCAAAGCAAGGCCAGGCAAGGGTAACGGAAGGCAAGGCACGGCAAGGCAAGGCAAGGCTTATGCAACGCAACGCAAGGCTAGGAAATGAACGGCAAGGCAAGGAAAGTTTCACGGACGCAAGGCACGGCAAGGTCAATAAAGGGAAGGCAAGGGTAACGCAAGGCAAGGCAAGGCAATGCAAATCAAGGCAAGGCAAGGGGAACGGAAGGCACGGAAAGGCAAGGCAAGCCAGGTTAGGCTAAGGCAAGGCAAGGCAAGACTATGGCACGACAACGGACGGCTAGGAAATGCACGCCAAGGCAAGGAAAGGGTAAAGGAAGGCAAAGCACGGCAAGGCAAGGCAGGGCTAAGGCACAAAAACGCAAGGCTAGGCAATGCAGGACAAGGCAAGGAAAGGGTAACGTAAGGCATTGCAAGGCAAGGCAAAGCAACGCAATGCAAGGCTAAAGCAAGGCAACGCAAGGCTAGGCAACGCACTTAAAGGCACCGAAAGTGTAACGGAAGCAAGGCAAGGTAAGGGAAACAAGGCAATGCAAGGGGAAGGGAAGGCACGGCAAGGTAAGGCAAGGTGAATGGAAGGCACGGCAAGGCAAGGCAAAGCTAAGGTAAGGCAACGCAAGTCAAAGAAAGGTTAAGGCAATGCAAGCCAAGCAAGGCTAAGGCAAGTGGAGACAAGGCTAAGGCACGACAACGCAAGGCTAGGCAATGCACGGCAAAGCAAGGAAAGTGTAACGGAATGCACGGCACGGCAATGCAAGGCAAAGTTATGGTACGACAACGCAAGGCTAAGGCACGACAACGCAAGGCTTGGCAATGCAGGGCAAGGCAAGGAAAGGGTAGCGGAAGGAAAGGCCAGGCAAGGCAAAGCAAGGCAACGCAAGGGGAACGGAAGGCACGGCAAGGTAAGGTAAGGACAAGGCAAGGCCCAGCAAAGCAAGGCAAGGCTAAGGCATGACAACGCAAGGCTAGGCAATGCAAAGCAAGGCAAGGAAAGGGTAACTCAAGGCAAGGCACGGCCCGGCAAGGCAAGGCTAAGGCACGACAACACAAGGCTAGGCAATGCAAGGCAAGGCAACGAAAGGCTAACGGAAGGCAGGGCACGGCAAGGGGAGGCAAAGCTAAGGCACGAGAATGAAAGGCTTGGCAATGCAGGGCAAGGCAAGGAAAGGGTAACGGAAGGCAAGGCAAGGCAAGGCAAAGCAAGTAAAGGAAAGTGTAACGGAACACAAGGCACGGCAAGTCTAAGGCAAGGCAACACAAGGCTAAGCAATGCACCGCAAGGCAAGGAAAGGGTAACGGAAGGCAATGCAACGCAAAGCAAGGCCAGGCAAGGGTAACGGAAGGCACGGGAAGGGAAGGCAAGGCAACGCAATGCTAGGCAATGCAAGGCAAGGCAACGAAAGGCTAACGGAAGGCATGGCACGGCAAGGCAAGGCACGGCTAAGGCAAGGAAACGCAAGGCCAGGCAAGGCATGGCAAGGCTAGGAAAGGGAAACGGAAGGCAAGGCAAGGCAAGGCAAAGCAAGGCAAACCAAGGGTAACGGACGGAAGGCACGGCAAGGTAATGAAGGACAAGGCAAGGCACGGCAACGCAAGGCAAGGCAAGGCTAAGACACGACAACGCAAGGCTAGGTAATGCACGTCAATGCAAGGAAAGGGTAACGGAATTCAATGCAAGGCAAAAAGAGGCCAGGCAAATGTAACGGAATTTACGGCAAGGGAAGGCAAGAGTAACAGAAGGCAAGGGAAAGCAAGGCAAAGCAAGGCAAGGCAAGTGTAACGGAAGGCAAGGCACTGCAAGGCAAGGCAAGGCTAAGGCAAGGCAACGCAATGCTAGGAAATGCAAGAGAATGCAAGGAAAGTGTAACGGAAAGCAAGGCAAGGCAAAGCAAAGCAAGGCCAGGCAAGGGTAACGGAAGGCAAGGCATGGCAAGGCAAGGAAAGTCTAAGCCACGACAACGCAAGGCTAGGTAATGAACTGCAATGCAAAGAAAGAGTAACGGAAGGCAAGGCAAGGCAAGGTAAAGCAGGGGAAGGCAAGGGTAACGGAAGGTACGGCAAGGCAAGACAAAGCTAAGTTAAGGCAACGCAAAGCAAGGCAAGGTTAAGGCAAGGCAAGCCAAGCAAGGCTAAGGCAAGTGGAGACAAGGCTAAGGCACAAAAACGCAAGGCTAGGCAATGCACGTCAAAGCAAGGAAAGTGTAACGGAAGGCAAGGCAAGGCAAGGCAAAGCAGGGGAAGGCAAGGGTAACGGAAGACAAGGCAAGGCAAGACAAAGCAAGGCAAGGCAAGGGGAACGGAAGGCAAGGCAAGGTAAGGCAAGGTCAATGGAAGGCACGGCAAGGCAAGGCAAAGCTAAGTTAGGGCAACGCAAGGCAAGGAAAGGTTAAGGCAAGGCAAGACAAGCAGGGCTAATGCAAGTGGAGACAAGGCTAAGGCACGACAACGCACGGTTAGGCAATGCACGGCAAAGCAAGGAAAGTGTAACGGAAGGCAAGGCACGGCAAGGCAAGGCAAGGTTAAGGCACGACAACGCAAGGCTAAGGCACGACAACGCAAGGCTTGGCAATGCAGGGCAAGGCAAGGAAAGGGTAACGGAAGGAAAGGCACGGTACGTCCAGTCAAGGCTAAGGCAAGGCAACGCAAGGCAAGGAAAGGTTAACGGAAGGCAAGGCAAGGCAAAGCAAGGCCAGGCAAGGGTAACGGAAGGCAAGGCACGGCAAGGCAAGGCAAGGCTTATGCAACGCAACGCAAGGCTAGGAAATGAACGGCAAGGCAAGGAAAGTTTCACGGACGCAAGGCACGGCAAGGTCAATAAAGGGAAGGCAAGGGTAACGCAAGGCAAGGCAAGGCAATGCAAATCAAGGCAAGGCAAGGGGAACGGAAGGCACGGAAAGGCAAGGCAAGACTATGGCACGACAACGGACGGCTAGGAAATGCACGCCAAGGCAAGGAAAGGGTAAAGGAAGGCAAAGCACGGCAAGGCAAGGCAGGGCTAAGGCACCAAAACGCAAGGCTAGGAAATGCAGGACAAGGCAAGGAAAGGGTAACGTAAGGCATTGCAAGGCAAGGCAAAGCAAGGCAAGGCAAGGCTAAAGCAAGGCAACGCAAGGCTAGGCAACGCACTTAAAGGCACCGAAAGTGTAACGGAAGCAAGGCAAGGTAAGGGAAAGCAAGGCAATGCAAGGGGAAGGGAAGGCACGGCAAGGTAAGGCAAGGTGAATGGAAGGCACGGCAAGGCAAGGCAAAGCTAAGGTAAGGCAACGCAAGTCAAAGAAAGGTTAAGGCAATGCAAGCCAAGCAAGGCTAAGGCAAGTGGAGACAAGGCTAAGGCACGACAACGCAAGGCTAGGCAATGCACGGCAAAGCAAGGAAAGTGTAACGGAAGGCACGGCACGGCAATGCAAGGCAAGGTTATGGTACGACAACGCAAGGCTAAGGCACGACAACGCAAGGCTTGGCAATGCAGGGCAAGGCAAGGAAAGGGTAGCGGAAGGAAAGGCCAGGCAAGGCAAAGCAAGGCAACGCAAGGGGAACGGAAGGCACGGCAAGGTAAGGTAAGGACAAGGCAAGGCCCAGCAAAGCAAGGCAAGGCTAAGGCATGACAACGCAAGGCTAGGCAATGCAAAGCAAGGCAAGGAAAGGGTAACTCAAGGCAAGGCACGGCCAGGCAAGGCAAGGCTAAGGAACGACAACACAAGGCTAGGCAATGCAAGGCAAGGCAACGAAAGGCTAACGGAAGGCAGGGCACGGCAAGAGGAGGCAAAGCTAAGGCACGAGAATGAAAGGCTTGGCAATGCAGGGCAAGGCAAGGAAAGGGTAACGGAAGGCAAGGCAAGGCAAGGCAAAGCAAGTAAAGGAAATTGTAACGGAACGCAAGGCACGGCAAGGCAAGGCAAGTCTAAGGCAAGGCAACACAAGGCTAAGCAATGCACCGCAAGGCAAGGAAAGGGTAACGGAAGGCAATGCAACGCAAAGCAAGGCCAGGCAAGGGTAACGGAAGGCACGGGAAGGGAAGGCAAGGCAACGCAATGTTAGGCAATGCAAGGCAAGGCAACGAAAGGCTAATGGAAGGCATGGCACGGCAAGGCAAGGCACGGCTAAAGCAAGGAAACGCAAGGCCAGGCAAGGCATGGCAAGGCTAGGAAAGGGCAACGGAAGGCAAGGCAAGGCAAGGCAAAGCAAGGCAAACCAAGGGTAACGGACGGAAGGCACGGCAAGGTAATGAAGGACAAGGCAAGGCACGGCAACGCAAGGCAAGGCAAGGCTAAGACACGACAACGCAAGGCTAGGTAATGCACGTCAATGCAAGGAAAGTGCAACGGAATTCAATGCAAGGCAAAAAGAGGCCAGGCAAAGGTAACGGAATTTACGGCAAGGGAAGGCAAGAGTAACAGAAGGCAAGGGAAAGCAAGGCAAAGCAAGGCAAGGCAAGTGTAACGGAAGGCAAGGCACTGCAAGGCAAGGCAAGGCTAAGGCAAGGCAACGCAATGCTAGGAAATGCAAGAGAATGCAAGGAAAGTGTAACGGAAAGCAAGGCAAGGCAAAGCAAAGCAAGGCCAGGCAAGGGTAACGGAAGGCAAGGCACGGCAAGGCAAGGAAAGTCTAAGCCACGACAACGCAAGGCTAGGTAATGAACTGCAATGCAAGGAAAGAGTAACGGAAGGCAAGGCAAGGCAAGGTAAAGCAGGGGAAGGCAAGGGTAACGGAAGGTACGGCAAGGCAAGACAAAGCTAAGTTAAGGCAACGCAAAGCAAGGCAAGGTTAAGGCAAGGCAAGCCAAGCAAGGCTAAGGCAAGTGGAGACAAGGCTAAGGCACAAAAACGCAAGGCTAGGCAATGCACGGTAAAGCAAGGAAAGTGTAACGGAAGGCAAGGCAAGGCAAAGCAGGGGAAGGCAAGGGTAACGGAAGACAAGGCAAGGCAAGACAAAGCAAGGCAAGGCAAGGGGAACGGAAGGCAAGGCTAGGCAATGCAAGGCAAGGCAACGAAAGGCTAACGGAAGGCAGGGCACGGCAAGGCAAGGCAAGGCTAAGGCAAGGCAACGCAAGGCTAGGCAATGCACGGCAAGTCAAGGAAAGGGCAACGGAAGGAATGGCAAGGCAAGGCAAATCAAGGCAGGGAAAGGGTAACGGAAGGCACTGAAATGCAAGGCAAACCAAACTAGACTAAGGCAAGGCAAGGCAATAATATAGCAGCACAACGGAAGGCAAGGCAATGTACGACAAGGCAAGGAATGGGTAACGGAAGGCAAGGCAAGGCAAGACAAAGCAAGGCAAGGCAAGGGTAACGGAAGGCACGGCAAGGTAAGGGAAGGACAAGGCAAGGCACGGCAACGCAAGGCAAGGCAAGGCTAAGGCACGACAACGCAAGGCTAGGTAATGCACGGCAATGCAAGGAAAGGGTAACCGAATTCAATGCAAGGCAAAGGAAGGCCAGGCAAAAGTAATGGAATTCACGGCAAGGGAAGGCAAGGGTAACAGAAGGCACGGGAAATCACTGCAAAGTAAGGCAAGTCAAGGGTAACGGAAGGCACGAAAAGGTAAGGGAAGGACAATGCAAGGCACGAAAAGGCAAGGCAACTCAAGGCTAAGCAATGCACAGCAGGGCAAGGAAAGGGTAACGGAAGGCAATGCAACGCAAAGCAATGCCAGGCAAGGGTAACGGAAGGCAAGGCAAGGCAAAGCAAGGGAAGGCAAGGGTAACGGAAGGCAAGGCAAGGCAAGGCAAAGCAAGGCAAGGCAAGGGGAACGGAAGGCACGGCAAGGCAAGGCAAAGCTAAGGTAAGGGAACGCAAGGCAAGGAAATGTTAAGGCAAGGCAAGGCAAGCAAAGCTAAGGCAAGTGGAGACAAGGATAAGGCACGACAACGCACGGCTAGGCAATGCACGGCAAAGCAAGGAAAGTGTAACGGAAGGCACGGCACGGCAAAGCAAGGCAAGGTTAAGGCACGACAACGCAAGGCTAAGGCACGACAACGCAATGCTTGGAAATGCAGGGCAAGGCAAGGAAAGGGTAACGGAAGGAAAGGCAAGGCAATGCAAAGCAAGGCAAGGCAAGTGTAACGGAAGGCACGGCACGGCAATGCAAGCCAGGCTAGGGTAAGGCAAGGCAAGGCAAGACTATGGCACGACAACGGACGGCTAGGAAATGCACGCCAAGGCAAGGAAAGTGTAACGGAAAGCAAGGCACGGCACGTCCAGGCAAGGCTAAGGCAAGGCAACGCAAGGCAAGGAAAGGTTAACGGCAGGCAAGGCAAGGCAAAGCAAGGCCAGGCAAGGGTAACGGAAGGCAAGGCACGGCAAGGCAAGGCCAGCCAATCAAGGCTAAGGAAAGGGAAGGCAAGGCTATGGCACGACAACGCAAGTCTAGGTAATGCTCGGCAATGCAAGGAAAGGGTAACGGAAGGCAAGGCAAGGCAAGGCAAAGCAAGAGAAGGCAAGGGTAACGGAAGGCACGGTAATGCAAGGCAAGCCAAGCTAGGCTAAGGCAAGTCAAGGCAAGGCTATGGCACAAGGGAAGGCTAGGCAATATACAGCAAGGTAAGGAAAGGGTAACGGAAGGCAAGGGAAGGCAAGGCAAGAGTAACGCAAGGCCCGGCAAGGCCACGGAAGACAACCAACGCTAAGGAAAGTCAAGGCAAGGCTATGGCACGAGAACGCAAAGCTAGGGAATGCACGGCAAGGCAAGGAAAGGGTAACCCAAGCAAGGCAAGGCAAGGGAAAGCAATGCAATGCAAGGGGAACGAAAGGCAAGGCAAGGTAAGGCAAGGGGAATGGAAGGCACGGCAAGGAAAGGGAAGGACAAGGCAAGGCACTGTAAGGCAAGGTAAGGCTAAGGCACGATAACACAAGGCTAGGCAAGTTTAAGGCAAGGGACGCTAATCAAGGCTAAGGCAAGGGGATGCAAAGCTAAGGCAGGACAACGAAAGGCTAGGCAATGCAGGGCCAGGCAAGGAAAGGGTAATGGAAGGCAAGGCAAGGCAAGGCAAAGCAAGTCAAGGCAAGTGTAACGGAAATCACGGCACGGCAAGGCAAGGCAAGGCTAAGGCAAGGCAACGCAAGGCTAGGGAAAGATAAGGCAATGAAACACAAGGCTAGGCAATGCACGGCAAGGCAAGGGGAACGGAAGGTACGGCAAGGCAAGGCAAAGCTAAGGTAAGGCAACGCAAGGCAAGGCAAGCCAAGCAAGGCTAAGGCAAGTGGAGACAAGGTTAAGGCACTACAAAGCAAGGCTAGGCAATGCACGGCAAAGCAAGGCAAGGGTAACGGAAGGCAAGGCAAGGCAAGGCAAAGCAAGGCAAGGCAAGGGTAACGGAAGACAAGGCAAGGTAAGGCAAAGCAAGGCAAGGCAAGGGGAACGGAAGGCACGGCAAGGTAAGGTAAGGACAAGGCAAGGCCCAGCAAGGCAAGGCAAGGCTAAGGCATGACAACGCTAGGCTAGGCAATGTAAAGCAAGGCAAGGAAAGGGTAACTCAAGGCAAGGCACGGCCAGGCAAGGCAAGGCTAAGGCACGACAACGCAAGGCTAGGCAATGCAAGGCAAGACAACGAAAGGCTAACGGAAGGCATGGCACGGCAAGGCAAGGCAAGGCTAAGGCAAGGCAAGGAAAGGCTAGGCAATGCACGGCAAGGCAAGGAAAGGGCAACGGAAGGCAAGGCAAGGCAAAGCAAGGCAGGGAAAGGGTAACGGAAGGCACTGAAATGCAAGGCAAACCAAACTAGACTAAGACAAGGCAAGGCAAGGATATGGCAGCATAACGGAAGGTAAGGCAATGTACGACAAGGCAAGGAATGGGTAACGGAAGGCAAGGCAACCAAGATAAAGCAAGGGAAGACAAGGGTAACGGAAGGTACGGCAAGGTAAGGGAAGGACAAGGCAAGGCACGGCAAGTCAAGGCAAGACAAGGCTAAGGCACGACAACGCAAGGCTAGGCAATACACGGCAAGGCAAGGAAACGGTAGCGCAAGGAAAGGCACGGTCAGGCAAGGCAAGGCTAAGGCACGACAACGCAAGGCTAAGCACTGCACCGCAAATCAAGGAAACGTTAACGGAATGCAAGACAAGGAAAAGCAAGGCCAGGCAAGGGTAACGGAAGGCAAGGCACGGCAAGGCATGGCCAGCCAATCAAGGCTAAGGCTAGGGAAGGCAAGGCTATGGCCCGACAATGCAAATCTAGGTAATGCAGGACATTGCAAGGAAAGGGTAACGGAAGGCAAGGCAAGGCAAGGCAAAGCAAGGCAAGGCAATGGTAACGGAAGGCACGGCAATGGAAGGCAAGCCAATCTAGGCTAAGGCAAGGCAACGCAAGGCTATGGCACCACAACGGAAGTCAAGGCAATGTACGACAACGCAAGGAAAGGGTGACGGAAGGCAAGGCAAGGCAAGACAAAGCAAGGCAAGGCAAGGGTAACGGAAGGACAAAGTAAGGCACGGCAAGGCAAGGCAAGGCAAGGAAAGGGTAACAGAAGGCAAGGAAGGCAAGGCAAAGCAAGGCAAGGCAAGGGTAACGGAAGGTCCGACACGGTAAGGCAAGGTAAAGAAAGGCTAGGCAATGCACGGCTAGGCAAGGAAAGGGTAACGGAAGGCAACGCACGGGAAGGAAAGGCAAGCCGAAGGCACGAAAACGCAATGCTAGGCAATGCAGGGCAAGGAAAGGAAAGGGTAACGGATGGCATTGCAAGGCAAGCCAAAGCAAGGCAAGGCAAGTGTTACGGAAGGTACGGCACGGCAAGGCAACGCAAGGCTAAAGCAAGGCAACGCAATGCTAAGCAATGCACCGCAATGCATGTAAAGGGTAACGGAATTCAATGCAAGGCAAAGCAAGGCAAGGCAAGGGTAACGGAAGGCACGGCAAGGTAAGGGAAGGACAATGCAAGGCAAGACAAGGCAAGGCAACCCAAGGCTAAGCAATGCACAGCAGGGCAAGGAAAGGGTAACGGAAGAAAATGCCAGGCAAAGCAAAGCCAGGCAAGGGTAACGGAAGGCAAGGCACGGCAAGGCAAGGCAAGGCTAAAGCAAGGCAACGCTAGGCTAGGCAATGCACGGCAAGGCAACGAAAGTGTAACGGAAGCAAGGCAAGGCAAGGGAAAGCAAGGCAATGCAAGGGGAACGGAAGGCAAGGCAAGGCAAGGGAAGGACAAGGCAAGGCAAGGCCAGGCAAGGTAACGCTAAGGCACGATAACACAAGGCTAGGCTAAGGCAAGGGGAGGGAAAGATAAGGCAGGAGAACGCAAGGCTAGGCAATGCACGCAAACGCAAGGAAAGCGTAAGGGAATGCAATGCACGGCAAGGCAACGAAAGTGTAACGGAAACAAGGCAAGGCAAGGGAAAGCAAGGCAATGCAAGGGGAACGGAAGGCAAGGCAAGGCAAGGCAAAGCAAGGGAAGGCAAGGGCAACGGAAGGCACGGTAATGCAAGGCAAGCCAAGCTAGGCTAAGGCAAGTCAAGGCAAGGCTATGGCACAACGGAAGGCTAGGCAATATACAACAAGGTAAGGAAAGGGTAACGGAAGGCAAGGCAAGGCAATGCAAGGCAAGGCAAGAGTAACGCAAGGCACGGCAAGGCCACGGAAGACAACAAGGCTAAGGAAAGGCAAGGCAAGGCTATGGCACGAGAACGCAAAGCTAGGCAATGCACGGCAAGGCAAGGAAAGGGTAACGGAAGCAAGGCAAGGCAAGGGAAAGCAATGCAATGCAAGGGGAAAGAAAGGCAAGGCAAGGTAAGGCAAGAGGAATGGAAGGCACGGCAAGGAACGGGAAGGTCAAGGCAAGGCACTGCCAGGCAAGGTAAGGTTAAGGCAGGACAACGCAAGGCTAAGGCACGACAACGCAAGGCTTGGCAATGCAGGGCAAGGCAAGGAAAGGGTAACGGAAGGAAAGGCACGGTACGTCCAGTCAAGGCTAAGGCAAGGCAACGCAAGGCAAAGAAAGGTTATCGGAAGGCAAGGCAAGGCAAAGCAAGGCCAGGCAAGGGTAACGGAAGGCAAGGCACGGCAAGGCAAGGCAAGGCTTATGCAACGCAACGCAAGGCTAGGAAATGAACGGCAAGGCAAGGAAAGTTTCACGGACGCAAGGCACGGCAAGGTCAATAAAGGGAAGGCAAGGGTAACGCAAGGCAAGGCAAGGCAATGCAAATCAAAGCAAGGCAAGGGGAACGGAAGGCACGGAAAGGCAAGGCAAACCAGGTTAGGCTAAGGCAAGGCAAGGCAAGACTATGGCACGACAACGGACGGCTAGGAAATGCACGCCAAGGCAAGGAAAGGGTAAAGGAAGGCAAAGCACGGCAAGGCAAGGCAGGGCTAAGGCACCAAAACGCAAGGCTAGGAAATGCAGGACAAGGCAAGGAAAGGGTAACGTAAGGCATTGCAAGGCAAGGCAAAGCAAGGCAAGGCAAGGCTAAAGCAAGGCAACGCAAGGCTAGGCAACGCACTTAAAGGCACCGAAAGTGTAACGGAAGCAAGGCAAGGTAAGGGAAAGCAAGGCAATGCAAGGGGAAGGGAAGGCACGGCAAGGTAAGGCAAGGTGAATGGAAGGCACGGCAAGGCAAGGCAAAGCTAAGGTAAGGCAACGCAAGTCAAAGAAAGGTTAAGGCAATGCAAGCCAAGCAAGGCTAAGGCAAGTGGAGACAAGGCTAAGGCACGACAACGCAAGGCTAGGCAATGCACGGCAAAGCAAGGAAAGTGTAACGGAAGGCACGGCACGGCAATGCAAGGCAAGGTTATGGTACGACAACGCAAGGCTAAGGCACGACAACGCAAGGCTTGGCAATGCAGGGCAAGGCAAGGAAAGGGTAGCGGAAGGAAAGGCCAGGCAAGGCAAAGCAAGGCAACGCAAGGGGAACGGAAGGCACGGCACGGTAAGGTAAGGGCAAGGCAAGGCCCAGCAAAGCAAGGCAAGGCTAAGGCATGACAACGCAAGGCTAGGCAATGCAAAGCAAGGCAAGGAAAGGGTAACTCAAGGCAAGGCACGGCCAGGCAAGGCAAGGCTAAGGAACGACAACACAAGGCTAGGCAATGCAAGGCAAGGCAACGAAAGGCTAACGGAAGGCAGGGCACGGCAAGAGGAGGCAAAGCTAAGGCACGAGAATGAAAGGCTTGGCAATGCAGGGCAAGGCAAGGAAAGGGTAACGGAAGGCAAGGCAAGGCAAGGCA
This sequence comes from Macrotis lagotis, assembly GCF_037893015.1. Classification (NCBI taxonomy): domain Eukaryota; kingdom Metazoa; phylum Chordata; class Mammalia; order Peramelemorphia; family Peramelidae; genus Macrotis; species Macrotis lagotis. Next base: position 21,003 of record NW_027422309.1, read on the forward strand.
AAGCAAGTAAAGGAAATTGTAACGGAACGCAAGGCACGGCAAGGCAAGGCAAGTCTAAGGCAAGGCAACACAAGGCTAAGCAATGCACCGCAAGGCAAGGAAAGGGTAACGGAAGGCAATGCAACGCAAAGCAAGGCCAGGCAAGGGTAACGGAAGGCACGGGAAGGGAAGGCAAGGCAACGCAATGCTAGGCAATGCAAGGCAAGGCAACGAAAGGCTAACGGAAGGCATGGCACGGCAAGGCAAGGCACGGCTAAGGCAAGGAAACGCAAGGCCAGGCAAGGCATGGCAAGGCTAGGAAAGGGCAACGGAAGGCAAGGCAAGGCAAGGCAAAGCAAGGCAAACCAAGGGTAACGGACGGAAGGCACGGCAAGGTAATGAAGGACAAGGCAAGGCACGGCAACGCAAGGCAAGGCAAGGCTAAGACACGACAACGCAAGGCTAGGTAATGCACGTCAATGCAAGGAAAGTGCAACGGAATTCAATGCAAGGCAAAAAGAGGCCAGGCAAAGGTAACGGAATTTACGGCAAGGGAAGGCAAGAGTAACAGAAGGCAAGGGAAAGCAAGGCAAAGCAAGGCAAGGCAAGTGTAACGGAAGGCAAGGCACTGCAAGGCAAGGCAAGGCTAAGGCAAGGCAACGCAATGCTAGGAAATGCAAGAGAATGCAAGGAAAGTGTAACGGAAAGCAAGGCAAGGCAAAGCAAAGCAAGGCCAGGCAAGGGTAACGGAAGGCAAGGCACGGCAAGGCAAGGAAAGTCTAAGCCACGACAACGCAAGGCTAGGTAATGAACTGCAATGCAAGGAAAGAGTAACGGAAGGCAAGGCAAGGCAAGGTAAAGCAGGGGAAGGCAAGGGTAACGGAAGGTACGGCAAGGCAAGACAAAGCTAAGTTAAGGCAACGCAAAGCAAGGCAAGGTTAAGGCAAGGCAAGCCAAGCAAGGCTAAGGCAAGTGGAGACAAGGCTAAGGCACAAAAACGCAAGGCTAGGCAATGCACGGCAAAGCAAGGAAAGTGTAACGGAAGGCAAGGCAAGGCAAAGCAGGGGAAGGCAAGGGTAACGGAAGACAAGGCAAGGCAAGACAAAGCAAGGCAAGGCAAGGGGAACGGAAGGCAAGGCTAGGCAATGCAAGGCAAGGCAACGAAAGGCTAACGGAAGGCAGGGCACGGCAAGGCAAGGCAAGGCTAAGGCAAGGCAACGCAAGGCTAGGCAATGCACGGCAAGTCAAGGAAAGGGCAACGGAAGGAAAGGCAAGGCAAGGCAAATCAAGGCAGGGAAAGGGTAACGGAAGGCACTGAAATGCAAGGCAAACCAAACTAGACTAAGGCAAGGCAAGGCAATAATATAGCAGCACAACGGAAGGCAAGGCAATGTACGACAAGGCAAGGAATGGGTAACGGAAGGCAAGGCAAGGCAAGACAAAGCAAGGCAAGGCAAGGGTAACGGAAGGCACGGCAAGGTAAGGGAAGGACAAGGCAAGGCACGGCAACGCAAGGCAAGGCAAGGCTAAGGCACGACAACGCAAGGCTAGGTAATGCACGGCAATGCAAGGAAAGGGTAACCGAATTCAATGCAAGGCAAAGGAAGGCCAGGCAAAAGTAATGGAATTCACCGCAAGGGAAGGCAAGGGTAACAGAAGGCAAGGGAAATCACTGCAAAGTAAGGCAAGTCAAGGGTAACGGAAGGCACGAAAAGGTAAGGGAAGGACAATGCAAGGCACGAAAAGGCAAGGCAACTCAAGGCTAAGCAATGCACAGCAGGGCAAGGAAAGGGTAACGGAAGGCAATGCAACGCAAAGCAATGCCAGGCAAGGGTAACGGAAGGCAAGGCAAGGCAAAGCAAGGGAAGGCAAGGGTAACGGAAGGCAAGGCAAGGCAAGGCAAAGCAAGGCAAGGCAAGGGGAACGGAAGGCACGGCAAGGCAAGGCAAAGCTAAGGTAAGGCAACGCAAGGCAAGGAAATGTTAAGGCAAGGCAAGGCAAGCAAAGCTAAGGCAAGTGGAGACAAGGATAAGGCACGACAACGCACGGCTAGGCAATGCACGGCAAAGCAAGGAAAGTGTAACGGAAGGCACGGCACGGCAAAGCAAGGCAACGTTAAGGCACGACAACGCAAGGCTAAGGCACGACAACGCAATGCTTGGAAATGCAGGGCAAGGCAAGGAAAGGGTAACGGAAGGAAAGGCAAGGCAATGCAAAGCAAGGCAAGGCAAGTGTAACGGAAGGCACGGCACGGCAATGCAAGCCAGGCTAGGGTAAGGCAAGGCAAGGCAAGACTATGGCACGACAACGGACGGCTAGGAAATGCACGCCAAGGCAAGGAAAGTGTAACGGAAAGCAAGGCACGGCACGTCCAGGCAAGGCTAAGGCAAGGCAACGCAAGGCAAGGAAAGGTTAACGGCAGGCAAGGCAAGGCAAAGCAAGGCCAGGCAAGGGTAACGGAAGGCAAGGCACGGCAAGGCAAGGCCAGCCAATCAAGGCTAAGGAAAGGGAAGGCAAGGCTATGGCACGACAACGCAAGTCTAGGTAATGCTCGGCAATGCAAGGAAAGGGTAACGGAAGGCAAGGCAAGGCAAGACAAAGCAAGAGAAGGCAAGGGTAACGGAAGGCACGGTAATGCAAGGCAAGCCAAGCTAGGCTAAGGCAAGTCAAGGCAAGGCTATGGCACAAGGGAAGGCTAGGCAATATACAGCAAGGTAAGGAAAGGGTAACGGAAGGCAAGGGAAGGCAAGGCAAGAGTAACGCAAGGCCCGGCAAGGCCACGGAAGACAACCAACGCTAAGGAAAGTCAAGGCAAGGCTATGGCACGAGAACGCAAAGCTAGGGAATGCACGGCAAGGCAAGGAAAGGGTAACCCAAGCAAGGCAAGGCAAGGGAAAGCAATGCAATGCAAGGGGAACGAAAGGCAAGGCAAGGTAAGGCAAGGGGAATGGAAGGCACGGCAAGGAAAGGGAAGGACAAGGCAAGGCACTGTAAGGCAAGGTAAGGCTAAGGCACGATAACACAAGGCTAGGCAAGTTTAAGGCAAGGGACGCTAATCAAGGCTAAGGCAAGGGGATGCAAAGCTAAGGCAGGACAACGAAAGGCTAGGCAATGCAGGGCCAGGCAAGGAAAGGGTAATGGAAGGCAAGGCAAGGCAAGGCAAAGCAAGTCAAGGCAAGTGTAACGGAAATCACGGCACGGCAAGGCAAGGCAAGGCTAAGGCAAGGCAACGCAAGGCTAGGGAAAGATAAGGCAATGAAACACAAGGCTAGGCAATGCACGGCAAGGCAAGGGGAACGGAAGGTACGGCAAGGCAAGGCAAAGCTAAGGTAAGGCAACGCAAGGCAAGGCAAGCCAAGCAAGGCTAAGGCAAGTGGAGACAAGGTTAAGGCACTACAAAGCAAGGCTAGGCAATGCACGGCAAAGCAAGGAAAGTGTAACGGAAGGCAAGGCAAGGCAAGGCAAAGCAAGGCAAGGCAAGGGTAACGGAAGACAAGGCAAGGCAAGGCAAAGCAAGGCAAGGCAAGGGGAACGGAAGGCACGGCAAGGTAAGGTAAGGACAAGGCAAGGCCCAGCAAGGCAAGGCAAGGCTAAGGCATGACAACGCTAGGCTAGGCAATGTAAAGCAAGGCAAGGAAAGGGTAACTCAAGGCAAGGCACGGCCAGGCAAGGCAAGGCTAAGGCACGACAACGCAAGGCTAGGCAATGCAAGGCAAGACAACGAAAGGCTAACGGAAGGCATGGCACGGCAAGGCAAGGCAAGGCTAAGGCAAGGCAAGGAAAGGCTAGGCAATGCACGGCAAGGCAAGGAAAGGGCAACGGAAGGCAAGGCAAGGCAAAGCAAGGCAGGGAAAGGGTAACGGAAGGCACTGAAATGCAAGGCAAACCAAACTATACTAAGGCAAGGCAAGGCAAGGATATGGCATCATAACGGAAGGTAAGGCAATGTACGACAAGGCAAGGAATGGGTAACGGAAGGCAAGGCAACCAAGATAAAGCAAGGGAAGACAAGGGTAACGGAAGGTACGGCAAGGTAAGGGAAGGACAAGGCAAGGCACGGCAAGTCAAGGCAAGACAAGGCTAAGGCACGACAACGCAAGGCTAGGCAATACACGGCAAGGCAAGGAAACGGTAGCGCAAGGAAAGGCACGGTCAGGCAAGGCAAGGCTAAGGCACGACAACGCAAGGCTAAGCACTGCACCGCAAATCAAGGAAACGTTAACGGAATGCAAGACAAGGAAAAGCAAGGCCAGGCAAGGGTAACGGAAGGCAAGGCACGGCAAGGCATGGCCAGCCAATCAAGGCTAAGGCTAGGGAAGGCAAGGCTATGGCCCGACAATGCAAATCTAGGTAATGCAGGACATTGCAAGGAAAGGGTAACGGAAGGCAAGGCAAGGCAAGGCAAAGCAAGGCAAGGCAATGGTAACGGAAGGCACGGCAATGGAAGGCAAGCCAATCTAGGCTAAGGCAAGGCAACGCAAGGCTATGGCACCACAACGGAAGTCAAGGCAATGTACGACAACGCAAGGAAAGGGTGACGGAAGGCAAGGCAAGGCAAGACAAAGCAAGGCAAGGCAAGGGTAACGGAAGGACAAAGTAAGGCACGGCAAGGCAAGGCAAGGCAAGGAAAGGGTAACAGAAGGCAAGGAAGGCAAGGCAAAGCAAGGCAAGGCAAGGGTAACGGAAGGTCCGACACGGTAAGGCAAGGTAAAGAAAGGCTAGGCAATGCACGGCTAGGCAAGGAAAGGGTAACGGAAGGCAACGCACGGGAAGGAAAGGCAAGCCGAAGGCACGAAAACGCAATGCTAGGCAATGCAGGGCAAGGAAAGGAAAGGGTAACGGATGGCATTGCAAGGCAAGCCAAAGCAAGGCAAGGCAAGTGTTACGGAAGGTACGGCACGGCAAGGCAACGCAAGGCTAAAGCAAGGCAACGCAATGCTAAGCAATGCACCGCAATGCATGTAAAGGGTAACGGAATTCAATGCAAGGCAAAGCAAGGCAAGGCAAGGGTAACGGAAGGCACGGCAAGGTAAGGGAAGGACAATGCAAGGCAAGACAAGGCAAGGCAACCCAAGGCTAAGCAATGCACAGCAGGGCAAGGAAAGGGTAACGGAAGAAAATGCCAGGCAAAGCAAAGCCAGGCAAGGGTAACGGAAGGCAAGGCACGGCAAGGCAAGGCAAGGCTAAAGCAAGGCAACGCTAGGCTAGGCAATGCACGGCAAGGCAACGAAAGTGTAACGGAAGCAAGGCAAGGCAAGGGAAAGCAAGGCAATGCAAGGGGAACGGAAGGCAAGGCAAGGCAAGGGAAGGACAAGGCAAGGCAAGGCCAGGCAAGGTAACGCTAAGGCACGATAACACAAGGCTAGGCTAAGGCAAGGGGAGGGAAAGATAAGGCAGGAGAACGCAAGGCTAGGCAATGCACGCAAACGCAAGGAAAGCGTAAGGGAATGCAATGCACGGCAAGGCAACGAAAGTGTAACGGAAACAAGGCAAGGCAAGGGAAAGCAAGGCAATGCAAGGGGAACGGAAGGCAAGGCAAGGCAAGGCAAAGCAAGGGAAGGCAAGGGCAACGGAAGGCACGGTAATGCAAGGCAAGCCAAGCTAGGCTAAGGCAAGTCAAGGCAAGGCTATGGCACAACGGAAGGCTAGGCAATATACAACAAGGTAAGGAAAGGGTAACGGAAGGCAAGGCAAGGCAAGGCAATGCAAGGCAAGGCAAGAATAATGCAAGGCACGGCAAGGCGACGGAAGACAAGCAAGGCTAAGGAAAGGCAAGGCAAGGCTATGGCACGAGAACGCAAAGCTAGGCAATGCACGGCAAGGCAAGGAAAGGGTAACCCAAGCAAGGCAAGGCAAGGGAAAGCAATGCAATGCAAGGGGAAAGAAAGGCAAGGCAAGGTAAGGCAAGAGGAATGGAAGGCACGGCAAGGAACGGGAAGGTCAAGGCAAGGCACTGCCAGGCAAGGTAAGGTTAAGGCAGGACAACGCAAGGCTAAGGCACGACAACGCAAGGCTTGGCAATGCAGGGCAAGGCAAGGAAAGGGTAACGGAAGGAAAGGCACGGTACGTCCAGTCAAGGCTAAGGCAAGGCAACGCAAGGCAAAGAAAGGTTATCGGAAGGCAAGGCAAGGCAAAGCAAGGCCAGGCAAGGGTAACGGAAGGCAAGGCACTGCAAGGCAAGGCAAGGCTTATGCAACGCAACGCAAGGCTAGGAAATGAACGGCAAGGCAAGGAAAGTTTCACGGACGCAAGGCACGGCAAGGTCAATAAAGGGAAGGCAAGGGTAACGCAAGGCAAGGCAAGGCAATGCAAATCAAAGCAAGGCAAGGGGAACGGAAGGCACGGAAAGGCAAGGCAAACCAGGTTAGGCTAAGGCAAGGCAAGGCAAGACTATGGCACGACAACGGACGGCTAGGAAATGCACGCCAAGGCAAGGAAAGGGTAAAGGAAGGCAAAGCACGGCAAGGCAAGGCAGGGCTAAGGCACCAAAACGCAAGGCTAGGCAATGCAGGACAAGGCAAGGAAAGGATAACGTAAGGCATTGCAAGGCAAGGCAAAGCAAGGCAAGGCAAGGCTAAAGCAAGGCAACGCAAGGCTAGGCAACGCACTTAAAGGCACCGAAAGTGTAACGGAAGCAAGGCAAGGTAAGGGAAAGCAAGGCAATGCAAGGGGAACGGAAGGCACGGCAAGGTAAGGCAAGGTGAATGGAAGGCACGGCAAGGCAAGGCAAAGCTAAGGTAAGGCAACGCAAGTCAAAGAAAGGTTAAGGCAATGCAAGCCAAGCAAGGCTAAGGCAAGTGGAGACAAGGCTAAGGCACGACAACGCAAGGCTAGGCAATGCACGGCAAAGCAAGGGAAGTGTAACGGAAGGCACGGCACGGCAATGCAAGGCAAGGTTATGGTACGACAACGCAAGGCTAAGGCACGACAACGCAAGGCTTGGCAATGCAGGGCAAGGCAAGGAAAGGGTAGCGGAAGGAAAGGCCAGGCAAGGCAAAGCAAGGCAACGCAAGGGGAACGGAAGGCACGGCAAGGTAAGGTAAGGACAAGGCAAGGCCCAGGAAAGCAAGGCAAGGCTAAGGCATGACAACGCAAGGCTAGGCAATGCAAAGCAAGGCAAGGAAAGGGTAACTCAAGGCAAGGCACGGCCAGGCAAGGCAAGGCTAAGGCACGACAACACAAGGCTAGGCAATGCAAGGCAAGGCAACGAAAGGCTAACGGAAGGCAGGGCACGGCAAGGCAAGGCAAGGCTAAGGCAAGGCAACGCAAGGCTAGGCAATGCACGGCAAGTAAAGGAAAGGGCAACGGAAGGAAAGGCAAGGCAAGGCAAATCAAGGCAGGGAAAGGGTAACGGAAGGCACTGAAATGCAAGGCAAACCAAACTAGACTAAGGCAAGGCAAGGCAATAATATAGCAGCACAACGGAAGGCAAGGCAATGTACCACAAGGCAAGGAATGGGTAACGGAAGGCAAGGCAAGGCAAGACAAAGCAAGGCAAGGCAAGGGTAACGGAAGGCACGGCAAGGTAAGGGAAGGACAAGGCAAGGCACGGCAACGCAAGGCAAGGCAAGGCTAAGGCACGACAACGCAAGGCTAGGTAATGCACGGCAATGCAAGGAAAGGGTAACCGAATTCAATGCAAGGCAAAGCAAGGCCAGGCAAAAGTAATGGAATTTACGGCAAGGGAAGGCAAGGGTAACAGAAGGCAAGGGAAATCACTGCAAAGTAAGGCAAGGCAAGGGTAACGGAAGGCACGGAAAGGTAAGGGAAGGACAATGCAAGGCACGAAAAGGCAAGGCAACTCAAGGCTAAGCAATGCACAGCAGGGCAAGGAAAGGGTAACTGAAGGCAATGCAAGGCAAAGCAATGCCAGGCAAGGGTAACGGAAGGCAAGGCACGGCAAGGCAAGGCAAGGCTATGGCACGACAACGCAAGGTTAGGTAATGCACCGAAATGCAAGGAAAGGGTAACGGAAGGCAAGGCAAGGCAAAGCAAGGGAAGGCAAGGGTAACGGAAGGCAAGGCAAGGCAAGGCAAGGCAAAGCAAGGCAAGGCAAGGGGAACGGAAGGCACGGCAAGGTAAGGCAAGGTGAATGGAAGGCACGGCAAGGAAAGGCAAAGCTAAGGTAAGGCAACGCAAGGCAAGGAAATGTTAAGGCAAGGCAAGCCAAGCAAGGCTAAGGCAAGTGGAGACAAGGCTAAGGCACGACAACGCAAGGCTAGGCAATGCACGGCAAAGCAAGGGAAGTGTAACGGAAGGCACGGCACGGCAATGCAAGGCAAGGTTATGGTACGACAACGCAAGGCTAAGGCACGACAACGCAAGGCTTGGCAATGCAGGGCAAGGCAAGGAAAGGGTAGCGGAAGGAAAGGCCAGGCAAGGCAAAGCAAGGGAACGCAAGGGGAACGGAAGGCACGGCAAGGTAAGGTAAGGACAAGGCAAGGCCCAGCAAAGCAAGGCAAGGCTAAGGCATGACAACGCAAGGCTAGGCAATGCAAAGCAAGGCAAGGAAAGGGTAACTCAAGGCAAGGCACGGCCAGGCAAGGCAAGGCTAAGGCACGACAACAAAAGGCTAGGCAATGCACGGCAAGACAAGGAAAGGGTAAAGGAACGCAAAGCACGGCAAGGCAAGGCAGGGCTAAGGAACGAAAACGCAAGGCTAGGCAATGCAGGACAAGGCAAGGAAAGGATAACGTAAGGCATTGCAAGGCAAGGCAAAGCAAGGCAAGGCAAGGCTAAAGCAAGGCAACGCAAGGCTAGGCAACGCACTTAAAGGCACCGAAAGTTTAACGGAAGCAAGGCAAGGTAAGGGAACGCAAGGCAATGCAAGGGGAACGGAAGGCACGGCAAGGTAAGGCAAGGTGAATGGAAGGCACGGCAAGGCAAGGCAAAGCTAAGGTAAGGCAACGCAAGTCAAAGAATGGTTAAGGCAATGCAAGCCAAGCAAGGCTAAGGCAAGTGGAGACAAGGCTAAGGCACGACAACGCAAGGCTAGGCAATGCACGGCAAAGCAAGGGAAGTGTAACGGAAGGCACGGCACGGCAATGCAAGGCAAGGTTATGGTACGACAACGCAAGGCTAAGGCACGACAAAGCAAGGCTTGGCAATGCAGGGCAAGGCAAGGAAAGGGTAGCGGAAGGAAAGGCCAGGCAAGGCAAAGCAAGGCAAGGAAAGGGTAACTCAAGGCAAGGCACGGCCAGGCAAGGCAAGGCTAAGGCACGACAACACAAGGCTAGGCAATGGAAGGCAAGGCAACGAAAGGCTAACGGAAGGCAGGGCACGGCAAGGCAAGGCAAGGCTAAGGAAAGGCAACGCAAGGCTAGGCAATGCACGGCAAGTCAAGGAAAGGGTAACGGAAGGAAAGGCAAGGCAAGGCAAATCAAGGCAGGGAAAGGGTAACGGAAGGCACTGAAATGCAAGGCAAACCAAACTAGACTAAGGCAAGGCAAGGCAATAATATAGCAGCACAACGGAAGGCAAGGCAATGTACCACAAGGCAAGGAATGGGTAACGGAAGGCAAGGCAAGGCAAGACAAAGCAAGGCAAGGCAAGGGTAACGGAAGGCACGGCAAGGTAAGGGAAGGACAAGGCAAGGCACGGCAACGCAAGGCAAGGCAAGGCTAAGGCACGACAACGCAAGGCTAGGTAATGCACGGCAATGCAAGGAAAGGGTAACCGAATTCAATGCAAGGCAAAGCAAGGCCAGGCAAAAGTAATGGAATTTACGGCAAGGGAAGGCAAGGGTAACAGAAGGCAAGGGAAATCACTGCAAATTAGGCAAGGCAAGGGTAACGGAAGGCACGGAAAGGTAAGGGAAGGACAATGCAAGGCACGAAAAGGCAAGGCAACTCAAGGCTAAGCAATGCACAGCAGGGCAAGGAAAGGGTAACGGAAGGCAATGCAAGGCAAAGCAATGCCAGGCAAGGGTAACGGAAGGCAAGGCACGGCAAGGCAAGGCAAGGCTATGGCACGACAACGCAAGGCTAGGTAATGCACGGAAATGCAAGGAAAGGGTAACGGAAGGCAAGGCAAGGCAAAGCAAGGGAAGGCAAGGGTAACGGAAGGCAAGGGAAGGCAAGGCAAAGCAAGGCAAGGCAAGGGGAACGGAAGGCACGGCAAGGTAAGGCAAGGTGAATGGAAGGCACGGCAAGGCAAGGCAAAGCTAAGGTAAGGCAACGCAAGGCAAGGAAATGTTAAGGCAAGGCAAGCCAAGCAAGGCTAAGGCAAGTGGAGACAAGGATAAGGCACGACAACGCACGGCTAGGCAATGCACGGCAAAGCAAGGAAAGTGTAACGGAAGGCACGGCACGGCAAAGCAAGGCAAGGTTAAGGCACGACAACGCCAGGCTAAGGCACGACAACGCAATGCTTGGAAATGCAGGGCAAGGCAAGGAAAGGGTAACGGAAGGAAAGGCAAGGCAATGCAAAGCAAGGCAAGGCAAGTGTAACGGAAGGCACGGCACGGCAATGCAAGCCAGGCTAGGGTAAGGCAAGGCAAGGCAAGACTATGGCACGACAACGGACGGCTAGGAAATGCACGCCAAGGCAAGGAAAGTGTAACGGAAAGCAAGGCACGGCACGTCCAGGCAAGGCTAAGGCAAGGCAACGCAAGGCAAGGAAAGGTTAACGGCAGGCAAGGCAAGGCAAAGCAAGGCCAGGCAAGGGTAACGGAAGGCAAGGCACGGCAAGGCAAGGCCAGCCAATCAAGGCTAAGGAAAGGGAAGGCAAGGCTATGGCACGACAACGCAAGTCTAGGTAATGCTCGGCAATGCAAGGAAAGGGTAACGGAAGGCAAGGCAAGGCAAGGCAAAGCAAGAGAAGGCAAGGGTAATGGAAGGCACGGTAATGCAAGGCAAGCCAAGCTAGGCTAAGGCAAGTCAAGGCAAGGCTATGGCACAAGGGAAGGCTAGGCAATATACAGCAAGGTAAGGAAAGGGTAACGGAAGGCAAGGGAAGGCAAGGCAAGAGTAACGCAAGGCCCGGCAAGGCCACGGAAGACAAGCAACGCTAAGGCAAGGCAAGGCAAGGCTATGGCACGAGAACGCAAAGCTAGGCAATGCACGGCAAGGCAAGGAAAGGGTAACGGAAGCAAGGCAATGCAAGGGAAAGCAATGCAATGCAAGGGGAACGAAAGGCAAGGCAAGGTAAGGCAAGGGGAATGGAAGGCACGGCAAGGAAAGGGAAGGACAAGGCAAGGCACTGTAAGGCAAGGTAAGGCTAAGGCACGATAACACAAGGCTAGGCAAGTTTAAGGCAAGGGACGCTAATCAAGGCTAAGGCAAGGGGATGCAAAGCTAAGGCAGGACAACGAAAGGCTAGGCAATGCAGGGCCAGGCAAGGAAAGGGTAATGGAAGGCAAGGCAAGGCAAGGCAAAGCAAGTCAAGGCAAGTGTAACGGAAATCACGGCACGGCAAGGCAAGGCAAGGCTAAGGCAAGGCAACGCAAGGCTAGGGAAAGATAAGGCAAGGAAACACAAGGCTAGGCAATGCACGGCAAGGCAAGGGGAACGGAAGGTACGGCAAGGCAAGGCAAAGCTAAGGTAAGGCAACGCAAGGCAAGGCAAGCCAAGCAAGGCTAAGGCAAGTGGAGACAAGGTTAAGGCACTACAAAGCAAGGCTAGGCAATGCACGGAAAAACAAGGAAAGTGTAACGGAAGGCAAGGCAAGGCAAGGCAAAGCAAGGCAAGGCAAATGTAATGGAAGACAAGGCAAGGCAAGGCAAAGCAAGGCAAGGCAAGGGGAACGGAAGGCACGGCAAGGTAAGGTAAGGACAAGGCAAGGCCCAGCAAGGCAAGGCAAGGCTAAGGCATGACAACGCTAGGCTAGGCAATGTAAAGCAAGGCAAGGAAAGGGTAACTCAAGGCAAGGCACGGCCAGGCAAGGCAAGGCTAAGGCACGACAACGCAAGGCTAGGCAATGCAAGGCAAGACAACGAAAGGCTAACGGAAGGCATGGCACGGCAAGGCAAGGCAAGGCTAAGGCAAGGCAAGGAAAGGCTAGGCAATGCACGGCAAGGCAAGGAAAGGGCAACGGAAGGCAAGGCAAGGCAAAGCAAGGCAGGGAAAGGGTAACGGAAGGCACTGAAATGCAAGGCAAACCAAACTATACTAAGGCAAGGCAAGGCAAGGATATTCCATCATAACGGAAGGTAAGGCAATGTACGACAAGGCAAGGAATGGGTAACGGAAGGCAAGGCAACCAAGATAAAGCAAGGGAAGACAAGGGTAACGGAAGGTACGGCAAGGTAAGGGAAGGACAAGGCAAGGCACGGCAAGTCAAGGCAAGACAAGGCTAAGGCACGACAACGCAAGGCTAGGCAATACACGGCAAGGCAAGGAAACGGTAGCGCAAGGAAAGGCACGGTCAGGCAAGGCAAGGCTAAGGCACGACAACGCAAGGCTAAGCACTGCACCGCAAATCAAGGAAACGTTAACGGAATGCAAGACAAGGAAAAGCAAGGCCAGGCAAGGGTAACGGAAGGCAAGGCACGGCAAGGCATGGCCAGCCAATCAAGGCTAAGGCTAGGGAAGGCAAGGCTATGGCCCGACAACGCAAATCTAGGTAATGCAGGACATTGCAAGGAAAGGGTAACGGAAGGCAAGGCAAGGCAAGGCAAATCAAGGCAAGGCAATGGTAACGGAAGGCACGGCAATGGAAGGCAAGCCAATCTAGGCTAAGGCAAGGCAAGGCAACTCTATGGCACCACAACGGAAGGCAAGGCAATGTACGACAACGCAAAGAAAGGGTGACGGAAGGCAAGGCAAGGCAAGACAAAGCAAGGCAAGGCAAGGGTAACGGAAGGACAAAGTAAGGCACGGCAAGGCAAGGCAAGGCAAGGAAAGGGTAACAGAAGGCAAGGAAGGCAAGGCAAAGCAAGGCAAGGCAAGGGTAACGGAAGGTCCGACACGGTAAGGCAAGGTAAAGAAAGGCTAGGCAATGCACGGCTAGGCAAGGAAAGGGTAACGGAAGGCAACGCACGGGAAGGAAAGGCAAGCCGAAGGCACGAAAACGCAAGGCTAGGCAATGCAGGGCAAGGAAAGGAAAGGGTAACGGATGGCATTGCAAGGCAAGCCAAAGCAAGGCAAGGCAAGTGTTACGGAAGGTACGGCACGGCAAGGCAACGCAAGGCTAAAGCAAGGCAACGCAATGCTAAGCAATGCACCGCAATGCAAGTAAAGGGTAACGGAATTCAATGCAAGGCATAGCAAGCCCAGGCAAATGTAATGAAAGTTACGGCAAGGGAAGGCAAGGGTAACAGAAGGCAAGGGAAAGCACTGCAAAGCAAGGCAAGGCAAGGGTAACGGAAGGCACGGCAAGGTAAGGGAAGGACAATGCAAGGCACGACAAGGCAAGGCAACCCAAGGCTTAGCAATGCACCGCAGAGCAATGAAAGGGTAACGGAAGAAAATGCCAGGCAAAGCAAGGCCAGGCAAGGGTAACGGAAGGCAAGGCACGGCAAGGAAAGGCAAGGCTAAAGCAAGGCAACGCTAGGCTAGGCAATGCACGGCAAGGCAACGAAAGTGTAACGGAAGCAAGGCAAGGCAAGGGAAAGCAAGGCAATGCAAGGGGAACGGAAGGCAAGGCAAGGCAAGGGAAGGACAAGGCAAGGCAAGGCCAGGCAAGGTAACGCTAAGGCACGATAACACAAGGCTAGGCTAAGGCAAGGGGAGGGAAAGATAAGGCAGGAGAACGCAAGGCTAGGCAATGCACGCAAACGCATGGAAAGCGTAAGGGAATGCAATGCACGGCAAGGCAACGAAAGTGTAACGGAAACAAGGCAAGGCAAGGGAAAGCAAGGCAATGCAAGGGGAACGGAAGGCAAGGCAAGGCCAGGGAAGGACAAGGCAAGGCAAGGCCAGGCAAGGTAACGCTAAGGCACGATAACACAAGGCTAGGCTAAGGCAAGGGGAGGGAAAGATTAGGCAGGAGAACGCAAGGCTAGGCAATGCACGCAAACGCAAGGAAAGTGTAAGGGAATGCAAGGCACGGCAAGGCAAGGCAAGTCTAAGTCAAGGCAACGCAAGGCTAAGCAATGCACCGCAAGGCAAGGAAAGGGTAACGGAAGGCAATGGAAGGCAAAGCAAGGCCAGGCAAGGGTGACGGAAGTCACGGGAAGGTAAGGCAAGGCAAGGCTAAGACAAGGCAACGCAAGGCTAAGCAATGCACCGCAAGGCAACGAAAGGCTAACGGAAGGCATAGCACGGCAAGGCAAGGCACGACTAAGCAAGGCAACGCAAGGCTACGCAATGCACGGCAAGGCAAAGAAAGGGCAACGGAAGGCCAGCCAAGGCAACGCAAAGCAAGGCAAGGCAAGGATAAGGAAGGCACGGCAATGCAAGGCAAACCAACCTAGGCTAAGTCAAGGCAAGGCAACTCTATGGCACCACAACGGAAGGCAAGGCAATGTACGACAACGCAAGGAAAGGGTGACGGAAGGCAAGGCAAGGCAAGACAAAGCAAGGCAAGGCAAGGGTAACGGAAGGACAAAGTAAGGCACGGCAAGGCAAGGCAAGGCAAGGAAAGGGTAACAGAAGGCAAGGAAGGCAAGGCAAAGCAAGGCAAGGCAAGGGTAACGGAAGGTCCGACACGGTAAGGCAAGGTAAAGAAAGGCTAGGCAATGCACGGCTAGGCAAGGAAAGGGTAACGGAAGGCAACGCACGGGAAGGAAAGGCAAGCCGAAGGCACGAAAACGCAAGGCTAGGCAATGCAGGGCAAGGAAAGGAAAGGGTAACGGATGGCATTGCAAGGCAAGCCAAAGCAAGGCAAGGCAAGTGTTACGGAAGGTACGGCACGGCAAGGCAACGCAAGGCTAAAGCAAGGCAACGCAATGCTAAGCAATGCACCGCAATGCAAGTAAAGGGTAACGGAATTCAATGCAAGGCATAGCAAGCCCAGGCAAATGTAATGAAAGTTACGGCAAGGGAAGGCAAGGGTAACAGAAGGCAAGGGAAAGCACTGCAAAGCAAGGCAAGGCAAGGGTAACGGAAGGCACGGCAAGGTAAGGGAAGGACAATGCAAGGCACGACAAGGCAAGGCAACCCAAGGCTTAGCAATGCACCGCAGAGCAATGAAAGGGTAACGGAAGAAAATGCCAGGCAAAGCAAGGCCAGGCAAGGGTAACGGAAGGCAAGGCACGGCAAGGAAAGGCAAGGCTAAAGCAAGGCAATGCTAGGCTAGGCAATGCACGGCAAGGCAACGAAAGTGTAACGGAAGCAAGGCAAGGCAAGGGAAAGCAAGGCAATGCAAGGGGAACGGAAGGCAAGGCAAGGCAAGGGAAGGACAAGGCAAGGCAAGGCCAGGCAAGGTAACGCTAAGGCACGATAACACAAGGCTAGGCTAAGGCAAGGGGAGGGAAAGATAAGGCAGGAGAACGCAAGGCTAGGCAATGCACGCAAACGCAAGGAAAGCGTAAGGGAATGCAATGCACGGCAAGGCAACGAAAGTGTAACGGAAACAAGGCAAGGCAAGGGAAAGCAAGGCAATGCAAGGGGAACGGAAGGCAAGGCAAGGCCAGGGAAGGACAAGGCAAGGCAAGGCCAGGCAAGGTAACGCTAAGGCACGATAACACAAGGCTAGGCTAAGGCAAGGGGAGGGAAAGATTAGGCAGGAGAACGCAAGGCTAGGCAATGCACGCAAACGCAAGGAAAGTGTAAGGGAATGCAAGGCACGGCAAGGCAAGGCAAGTCTAAGTCAAGGCAACGCAAGGCTAAGCAATGCACCGCAAGGCAAGGAAAGGGTAACGGAAGGCAATGGAAGGCAAAGCAAGGCCAGGCAAGGGTGACGGAAGTCACGGGAAGGTAAGGCAAGGCAAGGCTAAGACAAGGCAACGCAAGGCTAAGCAATGCACCGCAAGGCAACGAAAGGCTAACGGAAGGCATAGCACGGCAAGGCAAGGCACGACTAAGCAAGGCAACGCAAGGCTACGCAATGCACGGCAAGGCAAAGAAAGGGCAACGGAAGGCCAGCCAAGGCAACGCAAAGCAAGGCAAGGCAAGGATAACGGAAGGCACGGCAATGCAAGGCAAACCAAGCTAGGCTAAGTCAAGGCAAGGCAACTCTATGGCACCACAACGGAAGGCAAGGCAATGTACGACAAGGCAAGGAATGGGTAACGGAAGGCAAGGCAAGGCAAGACAAAGCAAGGCATGGCAAGGGTAACGGAAGGCACGGAAAGTAAGGGAAGGACAAGGCAAGGCACGGCCAGCAAGGCAAGGCAAGGCTAAGGCACGACAAAGCAAGGCTAGGTAATGCACGGCAATGCAAGGAAAGGGTAACGGAATTCAATGCAAGGCAAAGCAAGGCCAGGCAAAAGTAATGGAATTTACGGCAAGGGAAGGCAAGGGTAACAGAAGGCAAGGGAAAGCACTGCAAAGTAAGGCAAGGCAAGGGTAACGGAAGGCACGGCAAGGTAAGGGAAGAACAATGCAAGGCACGACAAGGCAAGGCAACTCAAGGCTAAGCAATGCACCACAGGGCAATGAAGGGTAACAGAAGGCAATGCAAGGCAAAGCAAGGGCAGGCAAGGGTAACGGAAGGCAAGGCACGGCAAGGCAAGGCAAGGCTATGGCACGACAACGCACGGCTAGGTAATGCACGGCAATGCAAGGAAAGGGTAACGGAAGGCAAGGCAAGGCAAGGCAAAGCAAGGGAAGGCAAGGGGACCGGAAGGCAAGGCAAGGCAAGGCAAAGCAAGGCAAGGCTAGGGGAACGGAAGGTACGTCAAGGCAAAGGAAAGAAAGGCTAGGCAATGCACGGCAAGACAAGGAAAGGGTAAAGGAAGGCAAAGCACGGCAACGCAAGGCAGGGCTAAGGCACGAAAACGCAAGGCTAGGCAATGCAGGACAAGGCAAGGAAAGGGTACCGTAAGGCACTGGAAGGCAAGGCAAAGCAAGGCAATGCAAGTGTAACGGAAGGCACGGCACGGCAAGGCAAGGCAAGGCTAAAGCAAGGCAACGCAAGGCTAGGCAATGCACTTAAAGGCACCGAAAATGTAACGGAAGCAAGGCAAGGTAAGGGAAAGCAAGGCAATTCAATGGGAACGGAAGGCACGGCAAGGTAAGGCAAGGTGAATGGAAGGCAGGGCAAGGCAAGGCAAAGCTGAGGTAAGTCAACGCAAGTCAAAGAGAGGTTAAGGCAAGCCAAGCCAAGTAAGGCTAAGGAAAGTGGAGACAAGGCTAAGGCACGACAACGCAAGGCTAGGCAATGCACGGCAATGCAAGGAAAGGGTAACGGAATGCAAGGCAAGGCAAGGCAAAGCAATGCAAGGCAAGAGCAACGGAAGGCACGGCAAGGTAAGGCAAGGTGAATGGAAGGCAGGGCAAGGCAAGGCAAAGCTAAGGTAAGTCAACGCAAGTCAAAGAGAGGTTAAGGTAAGGCAAGCCAAGCAAGGCTAAGGCAAGTGGAGACAAGGCTAAGGCACGACAACGCACGGCCAGGCAATGCACGGCAAAGCAAGGAAAGTGTAACGGAAGGCACGGCACGGCAAGGCAAGGCAAGGTTAAGGCACGACAATGCAAGGCTAAAGCACAACAACGCAAGGCTTGGCAATGCAGGGCAAGGCAAGGAAAGGGTAAAGGAAGGAAAGGCAAGGCATTGCAAAGCAAGGCAAGGCAAGAGTAACGGAAGGCACGGCACGGCAATGCAAGGCAAGGCTTATGCAACGCAACTCAAGGCTAGGCAATGAAAGGCAAGGAAAGGAAAGTTTCACGGACGCAAGGCACGGCAAGGTCAAGAAAGCGAAGGCAAGGGTAACGCAAGGCAAGGCAAGGCAATGCAAATCAAGGCAAGGCAAGGGGAACGGAAGGCACGGAAAGGCAAGGCAAGCCAGGCTAGGCTAAGGTAAGGCAAGGCAAGACTATGGCACGACAACGGACGGCTAGGAAATGCACGCCAAGGCAAGGAAAGTGTAACGGAAAGCAAGGCACGGCACGTCCAGGCAAGGCTAAGGCAAGGCAACGCAAGGCAAGGAAAGGTTAACGGAAGGCAAGGCAAGGCAAAGCAAGGCCAGGCAAGGGTAACGGAAGGCAAGGAACGGCAAGGCAAAGCCAGCCAATCAAGGCTAAGGCTAGGGAACGCAAGGCTATGGCACGACAACACAAATCTAGGTAATGCAGGACATTGCAAGGAAAGGGTAACGGAAGGCAAGGCAAGGAAAGGCAAAGCAAGGGCAGGCAAGGGTAACGGAAGGCAAGGAACGGCAAGGCAAGGCAAGGCTATGGCACGACAACGCACGGCTAGGTAATGCACGGCAATGCAAGGAAAGGGTAACGGAAGGCAAGGCAAGGCAAAGCAAGGGAAGGCAAGGGGAACGGAAGGCAAGGCAAGGCAAGGCAAAGCAAGGCAAGGCAAGGGGAACGGAAGGTACGTCAAGGCAAGGGAAAGAATGTCTAGGCAATGCACGGCAAGACAAGGAAAGGGTAAAGGAAGGCAAAGCACGGCAAGGCAAGGCAGGGCTAAGGCACGAAAACGCAAGGCTAGGCAATGCAGGACAAGGCAAGGAAAGGGTACCGTAAGGCACTGCAAGGCAAGGCAAAGCAAGGCAATGCAAGTGTAACGGAAGGCACGGCACGGCAAGGCAAGGCTAAAGCAAGGCAACGCAAGGCTAGGCAATGCACTTAAAGGCACCGAAAGTGTAACGGAAGCAAGGCAAGGTAAGGGAAAGCAAGGCAATGCAATGGGAACGGAAGGCACGGCAAGGTAAGGCAAGGTGAATGGAAGGCAGGGCAAGGCAAGGCAAAGCTAAGGTAAGGCAACGCAAGTCAAAGAGAGGGTAAGGCAAGGCAAGCCAAGCAAGGCTAAGGAAAGTGGAGACAAGGCTAAGGCACGACAACGCAAGGCTAGGCAATGCACGGCAAAGCAAGGAAAGTGTAACGGAAGGCACGGCACGGCAATGCAAGGCAAGGTTATGGCACGACAACGCAAGGCTAAGGCACGACAACGCAAGGCTTGGCAATGCAGGGCAAGGCAAGGAAAGTGTAACGGAAGGAAAGGCAAGGCAAGGCAAAGCAAGGCAAGGCAAGTGTAACGGAAAGCACGGCACGGCAAGGCAAGGCAAGGCTAAGGCAAGGCAACGCAAGGCTAGGGAAAGATAAGGCAAGGAAACACAAGGCTAGGCAATGCACGGCAAGGCAAGGGGAACGGAAGGTACGGCAAGGCAAGGCAAAGCTAAGGTAAGACAACGCAAGGCAAGGCAAGCCAAGCAAGGCTAAGGCAAGTGGAGACAAGGCTAAGGCACTACAAAGCAAGGCTAGGCAATGCACGGAAAAACAAGGAAAGTGTAACGGAAGGCAAGGCAAGGCAAGGCAAAGCAAGGCAAGGCAAGGGTAACGGAAGACAAGGCAAAGCAAGGCAAAGCAAGGCAAGGCAAGGGTAACGGAAGGTCCGACAGGGTAAGGCAAGGTAAAGAAAGGCTAGGCAATACACGGCTAGGCAAGGAAAGGGTAACGGAAGGCAACGCACGGGAAGGCAAGGCAAGGCTATGGCACGACAACGCAAGGCTAGGTAATGCACGGCAATGCAAGCAAAGGGTAACGGAAGGCAATGCAAGGCAAGGCAAAGCAAGGGAAGGCAAGGGTAACGGAAGGCAAGGCAAGGGAAGGCAAAGCAAGGCAAGGCAAGGGGAACGGAAGGCACGGCAAGGTAAGGCAAGGTGAATGGAAGGCACGGCAAGGCAAGGCAAAGCTAAGGTAAGGCAACGCAAGGCAAGGAAAGGTTAAGGCAAGGCAAGCCAAGCAAGGCTAAGGCAAGTGGAGACAAGGCTAAGGCACGACAACGCACGGCCAGGCAATGCACGGCAAAGCAAGGAAAGTGTAACGGAAGGCACGGCACGGCAAGGTAAGGCAAGGTTAAGGCACGACAATGCAAGGCTAAGGCACGACAACGCAAGGCTTGGCAATGCAGGGCAAGGCAAGGAAAGGGTAACGGAAGCAAGGCAAGGCAAGGGAAAGCAATGCAATGCAAGTGGAACGAAAGGCAAGGCAAGGTAAGGCAAGGGGAATGGAAGGCACGGCAAGGAAAGGGAAGGACAAGGCAAGGCACTGCCAGGCAAGGTAAGGCTAAGGCACGATAACACAAGGCCAGCCAAGATTAAGGCAAGGGACGCCAATCAAGGCTAAGGCAAGGGGATGCAAAGTTAAGGCAGGACAACGCAAGGCTAGGCAATGCAGGGCCAGGCAAGGAAAGGGTAATGGAAGTTAAGGCAAGGCAAGGCAAAGCAAGGCAAGGCAAGTGTAACGGAAAGCACGGCACGGCAAGGCAAGGCAAGGCTAAGGCAAGGCAACGCAAGGCTAGGGAAAGATAAGGCAAGGAAACACAAGGCTAGGCAATGCACGGCAAGGCAAGGGGAACGGAAGGTACGGCAAGGCAAGGCAAAGCTAAGGTAAGACAACGCAAGGCAAGGCAAGCCAAGCAAGGCTAAGGCAAGTGGAGACAAGGCTAAGGCACTACAAAGCAAGGCTAGGCAATGCACGGAAAAACAAGGAAAGTGTAACGGAAGGCAAGGCAAAGCAAGGCAAGGCAAGGGTAACGGAAGACAAGGCAAGGCAAGGCAAAGCAAGGCAAGGCAAGGGGAACGGAAGGCACGGCAAGGTAAGATAAGGACAAGGCAAGGCCCAGCAAGGAAAGGCAAGGCTAAGGCATGACAACGCAAGGCTAGGCAATGTAAAGCAAGGCAAGGAAAGGGTAACTCAAGGCAAGGCACGGCCAGGCAAGGCAAGGCTAAGGCACGACAACGCAAGGCTAGGCAATGCAAGGCAAGACAACGAAAGGCTAACGGAAGGCATGGCACGGCAAGGCAAGGCAAGGCTAAGGCAAGGCAAGGAGAGGCTAGGCAATGCACGGCAAGGCAAGGAAAGGGCAACGGAAGGCAAGGCAAGGCAAAGCAAGGCAGGGAAAGGGTAACGGAAGGCACTGAAATGCAAGGCAAACCAAACTAGACTAAGGCAAGGCAAGGCAAGGATATGGCATCATAACGGAAGGTAAGGCAATGTACGACAAGGCAAGGAATGGGTAACGGAAGGCAAGGCAACCAAGATAAAGCAAGGGAAGACAAGGGTAACGGAAGGTACGGCAAGGTAATGGAAGGACAAGGCAAGGCACGGCAAGTCAAGGCAAGACAAGGCTAAGGCACGACAACGCAAGGCTAGGCAATACACGGCAAGGCAAGGAAACGGTAGCGCAAGGAAAGGCACGGTCAGGCAAGGCAAGGCTAAGGCACGACAACGCAAGGCTAAGCACTGCACCGCAAATCAAGGAAACGTTAACGGAATGCAAGGCAAGGAAAAGCAAGGCCAGGCAAGGGTAACGGAAGGCAAGGCACGGCAAGGCATGGCCAGCCAATCAAGGCTAAGGCTAGGGAAGGCAAGGCTATGGCACGACAACGTAAATCTAGGTAATGCAGGACATTGCAAGGAAAGGGTAACGGAAGGCAAGGCAAGGTAAGGCAAAGCAAGGCAAGGCAATGGTAACTGAAGGCACGGCAATGGAAGGCAAGCCAATCTAGGCTAAGGCAAGGCAACGCAAGGCTATGGCACCACAACCGAAGGCAAGGCAATGTACGACAACGCAAGGAAAGGGTGACGGAAGGCAAGGCAAGGCAAGACAAAGCAAGGCAAGGCAAGGGTAACGGAAGGACAAAGTAAGGCACGGCAAGGCAAGGCAAGGCAAGGAAAGGGTAAAGGAAGGCAAAGCACGGCAAGGCAAGGCAGGGCTAAGGCACGAAAACGCAAGGCTAGGCAATGCAGGACAAGGCAAGGAAAGGGTAACGTAAGGCACTGCAAGGCAAGGCATAGCAAGGTAATGCAAGTGTAACGGAAGGCACGGCACGGCAAGGCAAGGCAAGGCTAAAGCAAGGCAACGCAAGGCTAGGCAATGCACTTAAAGGCACCGAAAGTGTAACGGAAGCAAGGCAAGGTAAGGGAAAGCAAGGCAATGCAATGGGAACGGAAGGCACGGCAAGGTAAGGCAAGGTGAATGGAAGGCAGGGCAAGGCAAGGCAAAGCTAAGGTAATGCAACGCAAATCAAAGAGAGGTTAAGGCAAGGCAAGCCAAGCAAGGCTAAGGAAAGTGGAGACAAGGCTAAGGCACGACAACGCAAGGCTAGGCAATGCACGGCAAAGCAAGGAAAGTGTAACGGAAGGCACGGCACGGCAATGCAAGGCAAGGTTATGGCACGACAACGCAAGGCTAAGGCACGACAACGCAAGGCTTGGCAATGCAGGGCAAGGCAAGGAAAGTGTAACGGAAGGAAAGGCAAGGCAAGGCAAAGCAAGGCAACGCAAGGGGAATGGAAGGCACGGAAAGGTAAGGTAAGGACAAGGCAAGGCCCAGCAAGGCAAGGCAAGGCTAAGGCATGACAACGCAAGGCTAGGCAATGCAAAGCAAGGCAAGGAAAGGGTAAGTCAAGGCAAGGCACGGCCAGGCAAGGCAAGGCTAAGGCACGACAGCACAAGGCTAGGCAATGCAAGGCAAGGCAACGAAAGGCTAACGGAAGGCATGGCACGGCAAGGCAAGGCAAGGCAACGCAAGGCTAGGCAATGCACGGCAAGGCAAGGAAAGGGTAACGGAAGGCAAGGCAAGGGAAGGCAAAGCAAGGCAGGGAAAGGGTAATGGAAGGCACTGAAATTCAAGGCAAACCAAACTAGACTAAGGCAAGGCAAGGCAATGATATAGCAGCACAACGGAAGGCAAGGCAATGTACGAGAAGGCAAGGAATGGGTAACGGAAGGCAAAGCAAGGCAAGACAAAGCAAGGCAAGGCAAGGGTAACGGAAGGCACGGCAAGGTAAGGGAAGGACAAGGCAAGGCCCAGCAAGGCAAGGCAAGGCTAAGGCATGACAACGCAAGGCTAGGCAATGCAAAGCAAGGCAAGGAAAGGGTAACTCAAGGCAAGGCACGGCCAGGCAAGGCAAGGCTAAGGCACGACAACGCAAGGCTAGGCAATGCAAGGCAAGACAACGAAAGGCTAACGGAAGGCATGGCACGGCAAGGCAAGGCAAGGAAAGGCTAGGCAATGCACGGCAAGGCAAGCAAAGGGCAACGGAAGGCAAGGCAAGGCAAAGCAAGGCAGGGAAAGGGTAACGGAAGGCACTGAAATGCAAGGCAAACCAAACTATACTAAGGCAAGGCAAGGCAAGGATATTCCATCATAACGGAAGGTAAGGCAATGTACGACAAGGCAAGGAATGGGTAACGGAAGGCAAGGCAACCAAGATAAAGCAAGGGAAGACAAGGGTAACGGAAGGTACGGCAAGGTAAGGGAAGGACAAGGCAAGGCACGGCAAGTCAAGGCAAGACAAGGCTAAGGCACGACAACGCAAGGCTAGGCAATACACGGCAAGGCAAGGAAACGGTAGCGCAAGGAAAGGCACGGTCAGGCAAGGCAAGGCTAAGGCACGACAACGCAAGGCTAAGCACTGCACCGCAAATCAAGGAAACGTTAACGGAATGCAAGACAAGGAAAAGCAAGGCCAGGCAAGGGTAACGGAAGGCAAGGCACGGCAAGGCATGGCCAGCCAATCAAGGCTAAGGCTAGGGAAGGCAAGGCTATGGCCCGACAACGCAAATCTAGGTAATGCAGGACATTGCAAGGAAAGGGTAACGGAAGGCAAGGCAAGGCAAGGCAAAGCAAGGCAAGGCAATGGTAACGGAAGGCACGGCAATGGAAGGCAAGCCAATCTAGGCTAAGGCAAGGCAAGGCAACTCTATGGCACCACAACGGAAGGCAAGGCAATGTACGACAACGCAAGGAAAGGGTGACGGAAGGCAAGGCAAGGCAAGACAAAGCAAGGCAAGGCAAGGGTAACGGAAGGACAAAGTAAGGCACGGCAAGGCAAGGCAAGGCAAGGAAAGGGTAACAGAAGGCAAGGAAGGCAAGGCAAAGCAAGGCAAGGCAAGGGTAACGGAAGGTCCGACACGGTAAGGCAAGGTAAAGAAAGGCTAGGCAATGCACGGCTAGGCAAGGAAAGGGTAACGGAAGGCAACGCACGGGAAGGAAAGGCAAGCCGAAGGCACGAAAACGCAAGGCTAGGCAATGCAGGGCAAGGAAAGGAAAGGGTAACGGATGGCATTGCAAGGCAAGCCAAAGCAAGGCAAGGCAAGTGTTACGGAAGGTACGGCACGGCAAGGCAACGCAAGGCTAAAGCAAGGCAACGCAATGCTAAGCAATGCACCGCAATGCAAGTAAAGGGTAACGGAATTCAATGCAAGGCATAGCAAGCCCAGGCAAATGTAAGGAAAGTTACGGCAAGGGAAGGCAAGGGTAACAGAAGGCAAGGGAAAGCACTGCAAAGCAAGGCAAGGCAAGGGTAACGGAAGGCACGGCAAGGTAAGGGAAGGACAATGCAAGGCACGACAAGGCAAGGCAACCCAAGGCTTAGCAATGCACCGCAGAGCAATGAAAGGGTAACGGAAGAAAATGCCAGGCAAAGCAAGGCCAGGCAAGGGTAACGGAAGGCAAGGCACGGCAAGGAAAGGCAAGGCTAAAGCAAGGCAACGCTAGGCTAGGCAATGCACGGCAAGGCAACGAAAGTGTAACGGAAGCAAGGCAAGGCAAGGGAAAGCAAGGCAATGCAAGGGGAACGGAAGGCAAGGCAAGGCAAGGGAAGGACAAGGCAAGGCAAGGCCAGGCAAGGTAACGCTAAGGCACGATAACACAAGGCTAGGCTAAGGCAAGGGGAGGGAAAGATAAGGCAGGAGAACGCAAGGCTAGGCAATGCACGCAAACGCATGGAAAGCGTAAGGGAATGCAATGCACGGCAAGGCAACGAAAGTGTAACGGAAACAAGGCAAGGCAAGGGAAAGCAAGGCAATGCAAGGGGAACGGAAGGCAAGGCAAGGCCAGGGAAGGACAAGGCAAGGCAAGGCCAGGCAAGGTAACGCTAAGGCACGATAACACAAGGCTAGGCTAAGGCAAGGGGAGGGAAAGATTAGGCAGGAGAACGCAAGGCTAGGCAATGCACGCAAACGCAAGGAAAGTGTAAGGGAATGCAAGGCACGGCAAGGCAAGGCAAGTCTAAGTCAAGGCAACGCAAGGCTAAGCAATGCACCGCAAGGCAAGGAAAGGGTAACGGAAGGCAATGGAAGGCAAAGCAAGGCCAGGCAAGGGTGACGGAAGTCACGGGAAGGTAAGGCAAGGCAAGGCTAAGACAAGGCAACGCAAGGCTAAGCAATGCACCGCAAGGCAACGAAAGGCTAACGGAAGGCATAGCACGGCAAGGCAAGGCACGACTAAGCAAGGCAACGCAAGGCTACGCAATGCACGGCAAGGCAAAGAAAGGGCAACGGAAGGCCAGCCAAGGCAACGCAAAGCAAGGCAAGGCAAGGATAAGGAAGGCACGGCAATGCAAGGCAAACCAACCTAGGCTAAGTCAAGGCAAGGCAACTCTATGGCACCACAACGGAAGGCAAGGCAATGTACGACAACGCAAGGAAAGGGTGACGGAAGGCAAGGCAAGGCAAGACAAAGCAAGGCAAGGCAAGGGTAACGGAAGGACAAAGTAAGGCACGGCAAGGCAAGGCAAGGCAAGGAAAGGGTAACAGAAGGCAAGGAAGGCAAGGCAAAGCAAGGCAAGGCAAGGGTAACGGAAGGCCCGACACGGTAAGGCAAGGTAAAGAAAGGCTAGGCAATGCACGGCTAGGCAAGGAAAGGGTAACGGAAGGCAACGCACGGGAAGGAAAGGCAAGCCGAAGGCACGAAAACGCAAGGCTAGGCAATGCAGGGCAAGGAAAGGAAAGGGTAACGGATGGCATTGCAAGGCAAGCCAAAGCAAGGCAAGGCAAGTGTTACGGAAGGTACGGCACGGCAAGGCAACGCAAGGCTAAAGCAAGGCAACGCAATGCTAAGCAATGCACCGCAATGCAAGTAAAGGGTAACGGAATTCAATGCAAGGCATAGCAAGCCCAGGCAAATGTAATGAAAGTTACGGCAAGGGAAGGCAAGGGTAACAGAAGGCAAGGGAAAGCACTGCAAAGCAAGGCAAGGCAAGGGTAACGGAAGGCACGGCAAGGTAAGGGAAGGACAATGCAAGGCACGACAAGGCAAGGCAACCCAAGGCTTAGCAATGCACCGCAGAGCAATGAAAGGGTAACGGAAGAAAATGCCAGGCAAAGCAAGGCCAGGCAAGGGTAACGGAAGGCAAGGCACGGCAAGGAAAGGCAAGGCTAAAGCAAGGCAATGCTAGGCTAGGCAATGCACGGCAAGGCAACGAAAGTGTAACGGAAGCAAGGCAAGGCAAGGGAAAGCAAGGCAATGCAAGGGGAACGGAAGGCAAGGCAAGGCAAGGGAAGGACAAGGCAAGGCAAGGCCAGGCAAGGTAACGCTAAGGCACGATAACACAAGGCTAGGCTAAGGCAAGGGGAGGGAAAGATAAGGCAGGAGAACGCAAGGCTAGGCAATGCACGCAAACGCAAGGAAAGCGTAAGGGAATGCAATGCACGGCAAGGCAACGAAAGTGTAACGGAAACAAGGCAAGGCAAGGGAAAGCAAGGCAATGCAAGGGGAACGGAAGGCAAGGCAAGGCCAGGGAAGGACAAGGCAAGGCAAGGCCAGGCAAGGTAACGCTAAGGCACGATAACACAAGGCTAGGCTAAGGCAAGGGGAGGGAAAGATTAGGCAGGAGAACGCAAGGCTAGGCAATGCACGCAAACGCAAGGAAAGTGTAAGGGAATGCAAGGCACGGCAAGGCAAGGCAAGTCTAAGTCAAGGCAACGCAAGGCTAAGCAATGCACCGCAAGGCAAGGAAAGGGTAACGGAAGGCAATGGAAGGCAAAGCAAGGCCAGGCAAGGGTGACGGAAGTCACGGGAAGGTAAGGCAAGGCAAGGCTAAGACAAGGCAACGCAAGGCTAAGCAATGCACCGCAAGGCAACGAAAGGCTAACGGAAGGCATAGCACGGCAAGGCAAGGCACGACTAAGCAAGGCAACGCAAGGCTACGCAATGCACGGCAAGGCAAAGAAAGGGCAACGGAAGGCCAGCCAAGGCAACGCAAAGCAAGGCAAGGCAAGGATAACGGAAGGCACGGCAATGCAAGGCAAACCAAGCTAGGCTAAGTCAAGGCAAGGCAACTCTATGGCACCACAACGGAAGGCAAGGCAATGTACGACAAGGCAAGGAATGGGTAACGGAAGGCAAGGCAAGGCAAGACAAAGCAAGGCATGGCAAGGGTAACGGAAGGCACGGAAAGTAAGGGAAGGACAAGGCAAGGCACGGCCAGCAAGGCAAGGCAAGGCTAAGGCACGACAAAGCAAGGCTAGGTAATGCACGGCAATGCAAGGAAAGGGTAACGGAATTCAATGCAAGGCAAAGCAAGGCCAGGCAAAAGTAATGGAATTTACGGCAAGGGAAGGCAAGGGTAACAGAAGGCAAGGGAAAGCACTGCAAAGTAAGGCAAGGCAAGGGTAACGGAAGGCACGGCAAGGTAAGGGAAGGACAATGCAAGGCACGACAAGGCAAGGCAACTCAAGGCTAAGCAATGCACCACAGGGCAATGAAGGGTAACAGAAGGCAATGCAAGGCAAAGCAAGGGCAGGCAAGGGTAACGGAAGGCAAGGCACGGCAAGGCAAGGCAAGGCTATGGCACGACAACGCACGGCTAGGTAATGCACGGCAATGCAAGGAAAGGGTAACGGAAGGCAAGGCAAGGCAAGGCAAAGCAAGGGAAGGCAAGGGGAACGGAAGGCAAGGCAAGGCAAGGCAAAGCAAGGCAAGGCTAGGGGAACGGAAGGTACGTCAAGGCAAAGGAAAGAAAGGCTAGGCAATGCACGGCAAGACAAGGAAAGGGTAAAGGAAGGCAAAGCACGGCAACGCAAGGCAGGGCTAAGGCACGAAAACGCAAGGCTAGGCAATGCAGGACAAGGCAAGGAAAGGGTACCGTAAGGCACTGCAAGGCAAGGCAAAGCAAGGCAATGCAAGTGTAACGGAAGGCACGGCACGGCAAGGCAAGGCAAGGCTAAAGCAAGGCAACGCAAGGCTAGGCAATGCACTTAAAGGCACCGAAAATGTAACGGAAGCAAGGCAAGGTAAGGGAAAGCAAGGCAATTCAATGGGAACGGAAGGCACGGCAAGGTAAGGCAAGGTGAATGGAAGGCAGGGCAAGGCAAGGCAAAGCTGAGGTAAGTCAACGCAAGTCAAAGAGAGGTTAAGGCAAGCCAAGCCAAGTAAGGCTAAGGAAAGTGGAGACAAGGCTAAGGCACGACAACGCAAGGCTAGGCAATGCACGGCAATGCAAGGAAAGGGTAACGGAATGCAAGGCAAGGCAAGGCAAAGCAATGCAAGGCAAGAGCAACGGAAGGCACGGCAAGGTAAGGCAAGGTGAATGGAAGGCAGGGCAAGGCAAGGCAAAGCTAAGGTAAGTCAACGCAAGTCAAAGAGAGGTTAAGGTAAGGCAAGCCAAGCAAGGCTAAGGCAAGTGGAGACAAGGCTAAGGCACGACAACGCACGGCCAGGCAATGCACGGCAAAGCAAGGAAAGTGTAACGGAAGGCACGGCACGGCAAGGCAAGGCAAGGTTAAGGCACGACAATGCAAGGCTAAAGCACAACAACGCAAGGCTTGGCAATGCAGGGCAAGGCAAGGAAAGGGTAAAGGAAGGAAAGGCAAGGCATTGCAAAGCAAGGCAAGGCAAGAGTAACGGAAGGCACGGCACGGCAATGCAAGGCAAGGCTTATGCAACGCAACTCAAGGCTAGGCAATGAAAGTCAAGGCAAGGAAAGTTTCACGGACGCAAGGCACGGCAAGGTCAAGAAAGCGAAGGCAAGGGTAACGCAAGGCAAGGCAAGGCAATGCAAATCAAGGCAAGGCAAGGGGAACGGAAGGCACGGAAAGGCAAGGCAAGCCAGGCTAGGCTAAGGTAAGGCAAGGCAAGACTATGGCACGACAACGGACGGCTAGGAAATGCACGCCAAGGCAAGGAAAGTGTAACGGAAAGCAAGGCACGGCACGTCCAGGCAAGGCTAAGGCAAGGCAACGCAAGGCAAGGAAAGGTTAACGGAAGGCAAGGCAAGGCAAAGCAAGGCCAGGCAAGGGTAACGGAAGGCAAGGAACGGCAAGGCAAGGCCAGCCAATCAAGGCTAAGGCTAGGGAACGCAAGGCTATGGCACGACAACACAAATCTAGGTAATGCAGGACATTGCAAGGAAAGGGTAACGGAAGGCAAGGCAAGGCAAGGCAAAGCAAGGGCAGGCAAGGGTAACGGAAGGCAAGGAACGGCAAGGCAAGGCAAGGCTATGGCACGACAACGCACGGCTAGGTAATGCACGGCAATGCAAGGAAAGGGTAACGGAAGGCAAGGCAAGGCAAAGCAAGGGAAGGCAAGGGTAACGGAAGGCAAGGGAATGCAAGGCAAAGCAAGGCAAGGCAAGGGGAACGGAATGTACGTCAAGGCAAGGGAAAGAAAGGCTAGGCAATGCACGGCAAGACAAGGAAAGGGTAAAGGAAGGCAAAGCACGGCAAGGCAAGGCAGGGCTAAGGCACGAAAACGCAAGGCTAGGCAATGCAGGACAAGGCAAGGAAAGGGTAACGTAAGGCACTGCAAGGCAAGGCAAAGCAAGGCAATGCAAGTGTAACGGAAGGCACGGCACGGCAAGGCAAGGCAAGGCTAAAGCAAGGCAACGCAAGGCTAGGCAATGCACTTAAAGGCACCGAAAGTGTAACGGAAGCAAGGCAAGGTAAGGGAAAGCAAGGCAATGCAATGGGAACGGAAGGCACGGCAAGGTAAGGCAAGGTGAATGGAAGGCAGGGCAAGGCAAGGCAAAGCTAAGGTAATGCAACGCAAGTCAAAGAGAGGTTAAGGCAAGGCAAGCCAAGCAAGGCTAAGGAAAGTGGAGACAAGGCTAAGGCACGACAACGCAAGGCTAGGCAATGCACGGCAAAGCAAGGAAAGTGTAACGGAAGGCACGGCACGGCAATGCAAGGCAAGGTTATGGCACGACAACGCAAGGCTAAGGCACGACAACGCAAGGCTTGGCAATGCAGGGCAAGGCAAGGAAAGTGTAACGGAAGGAAAGGCAAGGCAAGGCAAAGCAAGGCAAGGCAAGTGTAACGGAAAGCACGGCACGGCAAGGCAAGGCAAGGCTAAGGCAAGGCAACGCAAGGCTAGGGAAAGATAAGGCAAGGAAACACAAGGCTAGGCAATGCACGGCAAGGCAAGGGGAACGGAAGGTACGGCAAGGCAAGGCAAAGCTAAGGTAAGACAACGCAAGGCAAGGCAAGCCAAGCAAGGCTAAGGCAAGTGGAGACAAGGCTAAGGCACTACAAAGCAAGGCTAGGCAATGCACGGAAAAACAAGGAAAGTGTAACGGAAGGCAAGGCAAGGCAAGGCAAAGCAAGGCAAGGCAAGGGTAACGGAAGACAAGGCAAAGCAAGGCAAAGCAAGGCAAGGCAAGGGTAACGGAAGGTCCGACAGGGTAAGGCAAGGTAAAGAAAGGCTAGGCAATACACGGCTAGGCAAGGAAAGGGTAACGGAAGGCAACGCACGGGAAGGCAAGGCAAGGCTATGGCACGACAACGCAAGGCTAGGTAATGCACGGCAATGCAAGCAAAGGGTAACGGAAGGCAATGCAAGGCAAGGCAAAGCAAGGGAAGGCAAGGGTAACGGAAGGCAAGGCAAGGGAAGGCAAAGCAAGGCAAGGCAAGGGGAACGGAAGGCACGGCAAGGTAAGGCAAGGTGAATGGAAGGCACGGCAAGGCAAGGCAAAGCTAAGGTAAGGCAACGCAAGGCAAGGAAAGGTTAAGGCAAGGCAAGCCAAGCAAGGCTAAGGCAAGTGGAGACAAGGCTAAGGCACGACAACGCACGGCCAGGCAATGCACGGCAAAGCAAGGAAAGTGTAACGGAAGGCACGGCACGGCAAGGTAAGGCAAGGTTAAGGCACGACAATGCAAGGCTAAGGCACGACAACGCAAGGCTTGGCAATGCAGGGCAAGGCAAGGAAAGGGTAACGGAAGCAAGGCAAGGCAAGGGAAAGCAATGCAATGCAAGTGGAACGAAAGGCAAGGCAAGGTAAGGCAAGGGGAATGGAAGGCACGGCAAGGAAAGGGAAGGACAAGGCAAGGCACTGCCAGGCAAGGTAAGGCTAAGGCACGATAACACAAGGCCAGCCAAGATTAAGGCAAGGGACGCCAATCAAGGCTAAGGCAAGGGGATGCAAAGTTAAGGCAGGACAACGCAAGGCTAGGCAATGCAGGGCCAGGCAAGGAAAGGGTAATGGAAGTTAAGGCAAGGCAAGGCAAAGCAAGGCAAGGCAAGTGTAACGGAAAGCACGGCACGGCAAGGCAAGGCAAGGCTAAGGCAAGGCAACGCAAGGCTAGGGAAAGATAAGGCAAGGAAACACAAGGCTAGGCAATGCACGGCAAGGCAAGGGGAACGGAAGGTACGGCAAGGCAAGGCAAAGCTAAGGTAAGACAACGCAAGGCAAGGCAAGCCAAGCAAGGCTAAGGCAAGTGGAGACAAGGCTAAGGCACTACAAAGCAAGGCTAGGCAATGCACGGAAAAACAAGGAAAGTGTAACGGAAGGCAAGGCAAAGCAAGGCAAGGCAAGGGTAACGGAAGACAAGGCAAGGCAAGGCAAAGCAAGGCAAGGCAAGGGGAACGGAAGGCACGGCAAGGTAAGATAAGGACAAGGCAAGGCCCAGCAAGGAAAGGCAAGGCTAAGGCATGACAACGCAAGGCTAGGCAATGTAAAGCAAGGCAAGGAAAGGGTAACTCAAGGCAAGGCACGGCCAGGCAAGGCAAGGCTAAGGCACGACAACGCAAGGCTAGGAAATGCAAGGCAAGACAACGAAAGGCTAACGGAAGGCATGGCACGGCAAGGCAAGGCAAGGCTAAGGCAAGGCAAGGAGAGGCTAGGCAATGCACGGCAAGGCAAGGAAAGGGCAACGGAAGGCAAGGCAAGGCAAAGCAAGGCAGGGAAAGGGTAAAGGAAGGCACTGAAATACAAGGCAAACCAAACTAAACTAAGGCAAGGCAAGGCAAGGATATGGCAGCATAACGGAAGGTAAGGCAATGTACGACAAGGCAAGGAATGGGTAACGGAAGGCAAGGCAACCAAGATAAAGCAAGGGAAGACAAAGGTAACGGAAGGTACGGCAAGGTAAGGGAAGGACAAGGCAAGGCACGGCAAGTCAAGGCAAGACAAGGCTAAGGCACGACAACGCAAGGCTAGGCAATACACGGCAAGGCAAGGAAACGGTAGCGCAAGGAAAGGCACGGTCAGGCAAGGCAAGGCTAAGGCACGACAACGCAAGGCTAAGCACTGCACCGCAAATCAAGGAAACGTTAACGGAATGCAAGGCAAGGAAAAGCAAGGCCAGGCAAGGGTAACGGAAGGCAAGGCACGGCAAGGCATGGCCAGCCAATCAAGGCTAAGGCTAGGGAAGGCAAGGCTATGGCACGACAACGTAAATCTAGGTAATGCAGGACATTGCAAGGAAAGGGTAACGGAAGGCAAGGCAAGGTAAGGCAAAGCAAGGCAAGGCAATGGTAACTGAAGGCACGGCAATGGAAGGCAAGCCAATCTAGGCTAAGGCAAGGCAACGCAAGGCTATGGCACCACAACCGAAGGCAAGGCAATGTACGACAACGCAAGGAAAGGGTGACGGAAGGCAAGGCAAGGCAAGACAAAGCAAGGCAAGGCAAGGGTAACGGAAGGACAAAGTAAGGCACGGCAAGGCAAGGCAAGGCAAGGAAAGGGTAAAGGAAGGCAAAGCACGGCAAGGCAAGGCAGGGCTAAGGCACGAAAACGCAAGGCTAGGCAATGCAGGACAAGGCAAGGAAAGGGTAACGTAAGGCACTGCAAGGCAAGGCATAGCAAGGTAATGCAAGTGTAACGGAAGGCACGGCACGGCAAGGCAAGGCAAGGCTAAAGCAAGGCAACGCAAGGCTAGGCAATGCACTTAAAGGCACCGAAAGTGTAACGGAAGCAAGGCAAGGTAAGGGAAAGCAAGGCAATGCAATGGGAACGGAAGGCACGGCAAGGTAAGGCAAGGTGAATGGAAGGCAGGGCAAGGCAAGGCAAAGCTAAGGTAATGCAACGCAAATCAAAGAGAGGTTAAGGCAAGGCAAGCCAAGCAAGGCTAAGGAAAGTGGAGACAAGGCTAAGGCACGACAACGCAAGGCTAGGCAATGCACGGCAAAGCAAGGAAAGTGTAACGGAAGGCACGGCACGGCAATGCAAGGCAAGGTTATGGCACGACAACGCAAGGCTAAGGCACGACAACGCAAGGCTTGGCAATGCAGGGCAAGGCAAGGAAAGTGTAACGGAAGGAAAGGCAAGGCAAGGCAAAGCAAGGCAACGCAAGGGGAATGGAAGGCACGGAAAGGTAAGGTAAGGACAAGGCAAGGCCCAGCAAGGCAAGGCAAGGCTAAGGCATGACAACGCAAGGCTAGGCAATGCAAAGCAAGGCAAGGAAAGGGTAACTCAAGGCAAGGCACGGCCAGGCAAGGCAAGGCTAAGGCACGACAGCACAAGGCTAGGCAATGCAAGGCAAGGCAACGAAAGGCTAACGGAAGGCATGGCACGGCAAGGCAAGGCAAGGCAACGCAAGGCTAGGCAATGCACGTCAAGGCAAGGAAAGGGTAACGGAAGGCAAGGCAAGCGAAGGCAAAGCAAGGCAGGGAAAGGGTAATGGAAGGCACTGAAATTCAAGGCAAACCAAACTAGACTAAGGCAAGGCAAGGCAATGATATAGCAGCACAACGGAAGGCAAGGCAATGTACGAGAAGGCAAGGAATGGGTAACGGAAGGCAAAGCAAGGCAAGACAAAGCAAGGCAAGGCAAGGGTAACGGAAGGCACGGCAAGGTAAGGGAAGGACAAGGCAAGGCACGGCAACGCAAGGCAAGGCAAGGCTAAGGCACGACAACGCAAGGCTAGGTAATGCAGGGCAATGCAAGGAAAGCGTAACCGAATTCAATGCAAGGCAAAGCAAGGCCAGCAAAAGTAATGGAATTTACGGCAAGGGAAGGCAAGGGTAACAGAAGGCAAGGGATAGCACTGCAAAGTAAGGCAAGGCAAGGGTAACGGAAGGCACGGCAAGGTAAGGGAAGGACAATGCAAGTCACGACAAGGCAAGGCAACTCAAAGCTAAGCAATGCACCGCAGGGCAAGGAAAGTGTACCGGAAGGCAGTGCAAGGCAAAGCAAGGCCAGGCAAGGTTAACGGAAGGCAAGGCACGGCCAGGCAAGGCAAGGCTATGGCACGACAACGCAAGGCTAGGTAATGCACGGCAATGCAAGCAAAGGGTAACGGAAGGCAATGCAAGGCAAGGCAAAGCAAGGGAAGGCAAGGGGAACGGAAGGCACGGCAAGGTAAGGCAAGGTGAATGGAAGGCACGGCAAGGCAAGGCAAAGCTAAGGTAAGGCAACGCAAGGCAAGGAAAGGTTAAGGCAAGGCAAGCCAAGCAAGGCTAAGGCAAGTGGAGACAAGGCTAAGGCACGACAACGGAAGGCACGGCACGGCAAGGTAAGGCAAGGTCAAGGCACGACAATGCAAGGCTAAGGCACGACAACGCAAGGCTAGGCAATGCACGGCAAAGCAAGGGAAGTGTAACGGAAGGCACGGCACGGCAATGCAAGGCAAGGTTATGGTACGACAACGCAAGGCTAAGGCACGACAACGCAAGGCTTGGCAATGCAGGGCAAGGCAAGGAAAGGGTAGCGGAAGGAAAGGCCAGGCAAGGCAAAGCAAGGCAAGGAAAGGGTAACTCAAGGCAAGGCACGGCCAGGCAAGGCAAGGCTAAGGCACGACAACACAAGGCTAGGCAATGCAAGGCAAGGCAACGAAAGGCTAACGGAAGGCAGGGCACGGCAAGGCAAGGCAAGGCTAAGGCAAGGCAACGCAAGGCTATGCAATGCACGGCAAGTCAAGGAAAGGGCAACGGAAGGAAAGGCAAGGCAAGGCAAATCAAGGCAGGGAAAGGGTAACGGAAGGCACTGAAATGCAAGGCAAACCAAACTAGACTAAGGCAAGGCAAGGCAATAATATAGCAGCACAACGGAAGGCAAGGCAATGTACCACAAGGCAAGGAATGGGTAACGGAAGGCAAGGCAAGGCAAGACAAAGCAAGGCAAGGCAAGGGTAACGGAAGGCACGGCAAGGTAAGGGAAGGACAAGGCAAGGCACGGCAACGCAAGGCAAGGCAAGGCTAAGGCACGACAACGGAAGGCTAGGTAATGCACGGCAATGCAAGGAAAGGGTAACCGAATTCAATGCAAGGCAAAGCAAGGCCAGGCAAAAGTAATGGAATTTACGGCAAGGGAAGGCAAGGGTAACAGAAGGCAAGGGAAATCACTGCAAATTAGGCAAGGCAAGGGTAACGGAAGGCACGGAAATGTAAGGGAAGGACAATGCAAGGCACGAAAAGGCAAGGCAACTCAAGGCTAAGCAATGCACAGCAGGGCAAGGAAAGGGTAACGGAAGGCAATGCAAGGCAAAGCAATGCCAGGCAAGGGTAACGGAAGGCAAGGCACGGCAAGGCAAGGCAAGGCTATGGCACGACAACGCAAGGCTAGGTAATGCACGGAAATGCAAGGAAAGGGTAACGGAAGGCAAGGCAAGGCAAAGCAAGGGAAGGCAAGGGTAACGGAAGGCAAGGGAAGGCAAGGCAAAGCAAGGCAAGGCAAGGGGAACGGAAGGCATGGCAAGGTAAGGCAAGGTGAATGGAAGGCACGGCAAGGCAAGGCAAAGCTAAGGTAAGGCAACGCAAGGCAAGGAAATGTTAAGGCAAGGCAAGCCAAGCAAGGCTAAGGCAAGTGGAGACAAGGATAAGGCACGACAACGCACGGCTAGGCAATGCACGGCAAAGCAAGGAAAGTGTAACGGAAGGCACGGCACGGCAAAGCAAGGCAAGGTTAAGGCACGACAACGCAAGGCTAAGGCACGACAACGCAATGCTTGGAAATGCAGGGCAAGGCAAGGAAAGGGTAACGGAAGGAAAGGCAAGGCAATGCAAAGCAAGGCAAGGCAAGTGTAACGGAAGGCACGGCACGGCAATGCAAGCCAGGCTAGGGTAAGGCAAGGCAAGGCAAGACTATGGCACGACAACGGACGGCTAGGAAATGCACGCCAAGGCAAGGAAAGTGTAACGGAAAGCAAGGCACGGCACGTCCAGGCAAGGCTAAGGCAAGGCAACGCAAGGCAAGGAAAGGTTAACGGCAGGCAAGGCAAGGCAAAGCAAGGCCAGGCAAGGGTAACGGAAGGCAAGGCACGGCAAGGCAAGGCCAGCCAATCAAGGCTAAGGAAAGGGAAGGCAAGGCTATGGCACGACAACGCAAGTCTAGGTAATGCTCGGCAATGCAAGGAAAGGGTAACGGAAGGCAAGGCAAGGCAAGGCAAAGCAAGAGAAGGCAAGGGTAACGGAAGGCACGGTAATGCAAGGCAAGCCAAGCTAGGCTAAGGCAAGTCAAGGCAAGGCTATGGCACAAGGGAAGGCTAGGCAATATACAGCAAGGTAAGGAAAGGGTAACGGAAGGCAAGGGAAGGCAAGGCAAGAGTAACGCAAGGCCCGGCAAGGCCACG
Organism: Macrotis lagotis; assembly: GCF_037893015.1. Lineage (NCBI taxonomy): Eukaryota > Metazoa > Chordata > Mammalia > Peramelemorphia > Peramelidae > Macrotis > Macrotis lagotis. The sequence continues at coordinate 57,485 of NW_027422309.1, forward strand.
GAAGACAAGCAACGCTAAGGAAAGGCAAGGCAAGGCTATGGCACGAGAACGCAAAGCTAGGCAATGCACGGCAAGGCAAGGAAAGGGTAACGGAAGCAAGGCAATGCAAGGGAAAGCAATGCAATGCAAGGGGAACGAAAGGCAAGGCAAGGTAAGGCAAGGGGAATGGAAGGCACGGCAAGGAAAGGGAAGGACAAGGCAAGGCACTGTAAGGCAAGGTAAGGCTAAGGCACGATTACACAAGGCTAGGCAAGTTTAAGGCAAGGGACGCTAATCAAGGCTAAGGCAAGGGGATGCAAAGCTAAGGCAGGACAACGAAAGGCTAGGCAATGCAGGGCCAGGCAAGGAAAGGGTAATGGAAGGCAAGGCAAGGCAAGGCAAAGCAAGTCAAGGCAAGTGTAACGGAAATCACGGCACGGCAAGGCAAGGCAAGGCTAAGGCAAGGCAACGCAAGGCTAGGGAAAGATAAGGCAAGGAAACACAAGGCTAGGCAATGCACGGCAAGGCAAGGGGAACGGAAGGTACGGCAAGGCAAGGTAAAGGTAAGGTAAGGCAACGCAAGGCAAGGCAAGCCAAGCAAGGCTAAGGCAAGTGGAGACAAGGTTAAGGCACTACAAAGCAAGGCTAGGCAATGCACGGAAAAACAAGGAAAGTGTAACGGAAGGCAAGGCAAGGCAAGGCAAAGCAAGGCAAGGCAAGGGTAACGGAAGACAAGGCAAGGCAAGGCAAAGCAAGGCAAGGCAAGGGGAACGGAAGGCACGGCAAGGTAAGGTAAGGACAAGGCAAGGCCCAGCAAGGCAAGGCAAGGCTAAGGCATGACAACGCAAGGCTAGGCAATGCAAAGCAAGGCAAGGAAAGGGTAACTCAAGGCAAGGCACGGCCAGGCAAGGCAAGGCTAAGGCACGACAACGCAAGGCTAGGCAATGCAAGGCAAGACAACGAAAGGCTAACGGAAGGCATGGCACGGCAAGGCAAGGCAAGGCTAAGGCAAGGCAACGCAAGGCTAGGCAATGCACGGCAAGGCAAGGAAAGGGCAACGGAAGGCAAGGCAAGGCAAGGCAAAGCAAGGCAGGGAAAGGGTAACGGAAGGCACTGAAATGCAAGGCAAACCAAACTAGACTAAGGCAAGGCAAGGCAAGGATATGGCAGCATAACGGAAGGTAAGGCAATGTACGACAAGGCAGGGAATGGGTAACGGAAGGCAAGGCAACCAAGATAAAGCAAGGGAAGACAAGGGTAACGGAAGGTACGGCAAGGTAAGGGAAGGACAAGGCAAGGCACGGCAAGTCAAGGCAAGACAAGGCTAAGGCACGACAACGCAAGGTTAGGCAATACACGGCAAGGCAAGGAAACGGTAGCGCAAGGAAAGGCACGGTCAGGCAAGGCAAGGCTAAGGCACGACAACGCAAGGCTAAGCACTGCACCGCAAATCAAGGAAACGTTAACGGAATGCAAGACAAGGAAAAGCAAGGCCAGGCAAGGGTAACGGAAGGCAAGGCACGGCAAGGCATGGCCAGCCAATCAAGGCTAAGGCTAGGGAAGGCAAGGCTATGGCCCGACAACGCAAATCTAGGTAATGCAGGACATTGCAAGGAAAGGGTAACGGAAGGCAAGGCAAGGCAAGGCAAAGCAAGGCAAGGCAATGGTAACGGAAGGCACGGCAATGGAAGGCAAGCCAATCTAGGCTAAGGCAAGGCAACGCAAGGCTATGGCACCACAACGGAAGGCAAGGCAATGTACGACAACGCAAGGAAAGGGTGACGGAAGGCAAGGCAAGGCAAGACAAAGCAAGGCAAGGCAAGGGTAACGGAAGGACAAAGTAAGGCACGGCAAGGCAAGGCAAGGCAAGGAAAGGGTAACAGAAGGCAAGGAAGGCAAGGCAAAGAAAGGCAAGGCAAGGGTAACGGAAGGTCCGACACGGTAAGGCAAGGTAAGGAAAGGCTAGGCAATGCACGGCTAGGCAAGGAAAGGGTAACGGAAGGCAACGCACGGGAAGGAAAGGCAAGCCGAAGGCACGAAAACGCAAGGCTAGGCAATGCAGGGCAAGGAAAGGAAAGGGTAACGGATGGCATTGCAAGGCAAGCCAAAGCAAGGCAAGGCAAGTGTTACGGAAGGTACGGCACGGCAAGGCAACGCAAGGCTAAAGCAAGGCAACGCAATGCTAAGCAATGCACCGCAATGCAAGTAAAGGGTAACGGAATTCAATGCAAGGCAAAGCAAGGCAAGGCAAGGGTAACGGAAGGCACGGCAAGGTAAGGGAAGGACAATGCAAGGCACGACAAGGCAAGGCAACCCAAGGCTAAGCAATGCACACCAGGGCAAGGAAAGGGTAACGGAAGAAAATGCCAGGCAAAGCAAAGCCAGGCAAGGGTAACGGAAGGCAAGGCACGGCAAGGCAAGGCAAGGCTAAAGCAAGGCAACGCTAGGCTAGGCAATGCACGGCAAGGCAACGAAAGTGTAACGGAAGCAAGGCAAGGCAAGGGAAAGCAAGGCAATGCAAGGGGAACGGAAGGCAAGGCAAGGCAAGGGAAGGACAAGGCAAGGCAAGGCCAGGCAATGTAACGCTAAGGCACGATAACACAAGGCTAGGCTAAGGCAAGGGGAGGGAAAGATAAGGCAGGAGAACGCAAGGCTAGGCAATGCACGCAAACGCAAGGAAAGGGTAAGGGAATGCAATGCACGGCAAGGCAACGAAAGTGTAACGGAAACAAGGCAAGGCAAGGGAAAGCAAGGCAATGCAAGGGGAACGGAAGGCAAGGCAAGGCAAAGCAAGGGAAGGCAAGGGCAACGGAAGGCACGGTAATGCAAGGCAAGCCAAGCTAGGCTAAGGCAAGTCAAGGCAAGGCTATGGCACAACGGAAGGCTAGGCAATATACAACAAGGTAAGGAAAGGGTAACGTAAGGCAAGGCAAGGCAAGGCAATGCAAGGCAAGGCAAGAATAATGCAAGGCACGGCAAGGCGACGGAAGACAAGCAAGGCTAAGGAAAGGCAAGGCAAGGCTATGGCACGAGAACGCAAAGCTAGGCAATGCACGGCAAGGCAAGGAAAGGGTAACCCAAGCAAGGCAAGGCAAGGGAAAGCAATGCAATGCAAGGGGAAAGAAAGGCAAGGCAAGGTAAGGCAAGAGGAATGGAAGGCACGGCAAAGAACGGGAAGGTCAAGGCAAGGCACTGCCAGGCAAGGTAAGGCTAAGGCACGATAACACAAGGCTAGGCAAGTTTAAGGCAAGGGACGCCAATCAAGGCTAAGGCAAGGGGATGCAAAGCTAAGGCAGGACAACGCAAGGCTAGGCAATGCAGGGCCAAGCAAGGAAAGGGTAATGGAAGGCAAGGCAAGGCAAGGCAAAGCAAGGGAAGGCAAGGGGAACGGAAGGCAAGGCAAGGCAAGGCAAAGCAAGGCAAGGCAAGGGGAACGGAAGGTACGTCAAGGCAAGGGAAAGAAAGGCTAGGCAATGCACGGCAAGACAAGGAAAGGGTAAAGGAAGGCAAAGCACGGCAAGGCAAGGCAGGGCTAAGGAACGAAAACGCAAGGCTAGGCAATGCAGGACAAGGCAAGGAAAGGGTACCGTAAGGCACTGCAAGGCAAGGCAAAGCAAGGCAATGCAAGTGTAACGGAAGGCACGGCACGGCAAGGCAAGGCAAGGCTAAAGCAAGGAAACGCAAGGCTAGGCAATGCACTTAAAGGCACCGAAAGTGTAACGGAAGCAAGGCAAGGTAAGGGAAAGCAAGGCAATGCAATGGGAACGGAAGGCACGGCAAGGTAAGGCAAGGTGAATGGAAGGCAGGGCAAGGCAAGGCAAAGCTAAGGTAAGGCAACGCAAGTCAAAGAGAGGTTAAGGCAAGGCAAGCCAAGCAAGGCTAAGGAAAGTGGAGACAAGGCTAAGGCACGACAACGCAAGGCTAGGCAATGCACGGGAATGCAAGGAAAGGGTAACGGAATGCAAGGCAAGGCAAGGCAAAGCAATGCAAGGCAAGGGGAACGGAAGGCAGGGCAAGGTAAGGCAAGGTGAATGGAAGGCACGGCAAGGCAAGGCAATGCTAAAGTAAGGCAACGCAAGGCAAGGAAAAGTTAAGGCAAGGCAAGCCAAGCAAGGCTAAGGCAAGTGGAGACAAGGCTAAGGCACGACAACGCACGGCCAGGCAATGCACGGCAAAGCAAGGAAAGTGTAACGGAAGGCACGGCACGGCAAGGCAAGGAAAGGTTAAGGCACGACAATGCAAGACTAAGGCACAACAACGCAAGGCTTGGCAATGCAGGGCAAGGCAAGGAAAGGGTAACTCAAGGCAAGGCACGGCCTGGCAAGGCAAGGCTAAGGCACGACAACGCAAGGCTAGGAAATGCAAGGCAAGACAACGAAAGGCTAACGGAAGGCATGGCAAGGCAAGGCAAGGCAAGGCTAAGGCAAGGCAACGCAAGGCTAGGCAATGCACGGCAAGGCAAGGAAAGGGCAACGGAAGGCAAGGCAAGTCAAAGCAAGGCAGGGAAAGGGTAACGGAAGGCACTGAAATGCAAGGCAAACCAAACTAGACTAAGGCAAGGCAAGGCAAGGATATGGCAGCATAACGGCAGGTAAGGCAATGTACGACAAGGCAAGGAATGGGTAACGGAAGGCAAGGCAACCAAGATAAAGCAAGGGAAGACAAGGGTAACGGAAGGTACGGCAAGGTAATGGAAGGACAAGGCAAGGCACGGCAAGTCAAGGCAAGACAAGGCTAAGGCACGACAACGCAAGGCTAGGCAATACACGGCAAGGCAAGGAAACGGTAGCGCAAGGAAAGGCACGGTCAGGCAAGGCAAGGCTAAGGCACGACAACGCAAGGCTAAGCACTGCACCGCAAATCAAGGAAACGTTAACGGAAGGCATGGCAAGGAAAAGCAATGCCAGGCAAGGGTAACGAATAGCAAGGCACGGCAAGGCATGGCCAGCCAATCAAGGCTAAGGCTAGGGAAGGCAAGGCTATGGCACGACAACGCAAATCTAGGTAATGAAGGACATTGCAAGGAAAGGGTAACGGAAGGCAAGGCAAGGCAAGGCAAAGCAAGGGAAGGCAAGGGTAACGGAAGGCAAGGAAAGGCAAGGCAAAGCAAGGCAAGGCAATGGTAACGGAAGGCACGGCAATGGAAGGCAAGCCAATCTAGGCTAAGGCAAGGCAACGCAAGGCTAGGGCACCACAACGGAAGGCAAGGCAATGCAAGACAACGCAATTAATGTGTAACGGAAGGCAAGGCAAGGCAAGACAAAGCAAGGCAAGGCAAGGGTAACGGAAGGCACGGCAACGTAAGGGAAGGACAAAGTAAGGCACGGCAAGGCAAGGCAAGGCAAGGAAAGGGTAACAGAAGGCAAGGAAGGCAAGGCAAAGCAAGGCAAGGCAAGGGTAACGGAAGGTCCGACACGGTAAGGCAAGGTAAAGAAAGGCTAGGCAATGCACGGCTAGGCAAGGAAAGGGTAACGGAAGGCAACGCACGGGAAGGCAAGGCAAGCCGAAGGCACGAAAACGCAAGGCTAGGCAATGCAGGGCAAGGAAAGGAAAGGGTAACGGATGGCATTGCAAGGCAAGCCAAAGCAAGGCAAGGCAAGTGTTACAGAAGGTACGGCACGGCAAGGCAACGCAATGCTAAGCAATGCACCGCAATGCAAGTAAAGGGTAAGGGAATTCAATCAAAGGCAAAGCAAGGCAAGGCAAAGGTAACGGAAGGCACGGCAAGGTAAGGGAAGGACAATGCAAGGCACGACAAGGCAAGGCAACCCAAGGCTAAGCAATGCACAGCAGGGCAAGGAAAGGGTAAAGGAAGAAAATGCCAGGCAAAGCAAAGCCAGGCAAGGGTAACGGAAGGCAAGGCACGGCAAGGCAAGGCCAGCCAATCAAGGCTAAGGCTAGGGAAGGCTAGGGAAAGATAAGGCAAGGAAACACAAGGCTAAGCAATGCACGGCAAGGGAAGGGGAACGGAAAGTACGGCAAGGCAAGGCAAAGCTAAGGGAAGGCAACGCAAGGCAAGGCAAGCCAAGCAAGGCTAAGGCAAGTGGAGACAAGGCTAAGGCACTACAAAGCAAGGCTAGGCAATGCTCGGCAAAGCAAGGAAAGTGTAACGGAAGGCAAGGCAACGCAAGGCAAAGCAAGGCAAGGCAAGGGTAACGGAAGACAAGGCAAGGCAAGGCAAAGTAAGGCAAGGCAAGGGGAACAGAAGGCACGGCAAAGTAAGGTAAGGACAAGGCAAGGCCCAGCAAGGCAAGGCAAGGCTAAGGCATGACAACGCAAGGCTAGGCAATGCAAAGCAAGGCAAGGAAAGGGTAAGTCAAGGCAAGGCACGGCCAGGCAAGGCAAGGCTAAGGCACGACAACGCAAGGCTAGGCAATGGAAGGCAAGACAACGAAAGGCTAACGGAATGCATGGCACGGCACGGCAAGGCAAGGCAAGGCTAAGGCAAGGCAACGCAAGGCTAGGGAAAGATAAGGCAAGGAAACACAAGGCTAGGCAATGCACGGCAAGGCAAGGGGAACGGAAGGTACGGCAAGGCGAGGCAAAGCTAAGGTAAGGCAACGCAAGGCAAGGCAAGCCAAGCAAGTCTAAGGCAAGTGGAGACAAGGCTAAGGCACTACAAAGCAAGGCTAGGCAATGCACGGCAAAGCAAGGAAAGTGTAACGGAAGGCAAGGCAAGGCAAGGCAAAGCAAGGCAAGGCAAGGGTAACGGAAGACAAGGCAAGGCAAGGCAAAGCAAGGCAAGGCAAGGGGAACGGAAGGCACGGCAAGGTAAGGTAAGGACAAGGCAATGCCCAGCCAGGAAAGGCAAGGCTAAGGCATGACAACGCAAGGCTAGGCAATGTAAAGCAAGGCAAGGAAAGGGTAACTCAAGGCAAGGCACGGCCAGACAAGGCAAGGCTAAGGCACGACAACGCAAGGCAAGGCAATGCTAAGGCAAGGCAACGAAAGGGTAACGGAAGGCACGGCACGGAAAGGCAAGGCAAAGCTAAGGCAAGGGAACGCAGGGCTACGCAATGCACGGCAAGGCAAGGAAAGGGCAACGGAAGGCAAGGCAAGGCAAAGCAAGGCAGGGAAAGGGTAACGGAAGGAAAGGCACGGTCAGGCAAGGCAAGGCTAAGGCACGACAACGCAAGGCTAAGCACTGCACCGCAAATCAAGGAAACGTTAACGGAATGCAAGGCAAGGAAAATCAAGGCCAGGCAAGGGTAACGGAAGGCAAGGCACGGCAAGGCATGGCCAGCCAATCAAGGCTAAGGCTAGGGAAGGCAAGGCTATGGCACGACAACGCAAATCTAGGTAATGCAGGACATTGCAAGGAAAGGGTAACGGAAGGCAAGGCAAGGTAAGGCAAAGCAAGGCAAGGCAATGGTAACGGAAGGCACGGCAATGGAAGGCAAGCCAATCTAGGCTAAGGCAAGGCAACGCAAGGCTATGGCACCACAAGGGAAGGCAAGGCAATGTACGACAACGCAAGGAAAGGGTAACGGAAGGCAAGGCAAGGCAAGACAAAGCAAGGCAAGGGTAACGGAAGACACGGCAAGGTAAGGGAAGGACAAAGTAAGGCACGGCAAGGCAAGGCAAGGCAAGGAAAGGGTAACAGAAGGCAAGGAAGGCAAGGCAAAGCAAGGCAAGGCAAGGGTAACGGAAGGTCCGACAGGGTAAGGCAAGGTAAAGAAAGGCTAGGCAATACACGGCTAGGCAAGGAAAGGGTAACGGAAGGCCACGCACGGGAAGGAAAGGCAAGCCGAAGGCACGAAAACGCAAGGCTAGGCAATGCAGGGCAAGGAAAGGAAAGGGTAACGGATGGCATTGCAAGGCAAGCCAAAGCAAGGCACGGCATGTGTTACGGAAGGTACGGCACGGCAAGGCAACGCAAGGCTAAAGCAAGGCAACGCAATGCTAAGCAATGCACCGCAATGCAAGTAAAGGGTAACGGAATTCAATGCAAGGCAAAGCAAGCCAAGGCAAGGGTAACGGAAGGCACGGCAAGGTAAGGGAAGGACAATGCAAGGCACGACAAGGCAAGGCAACCCAAGGCTAAGCAATGCACAGCAGGGCAAGGAAAGGGTAACGGAAGAAAATGCCAGGCAAAGCAAAGCCAGGCAAGGGTAACGGAAGGCAAGGCACGGCAAGGCAAGGCAAGGCTAAAGCAAGTCAACGCTAGGCTAGGCAATGCACGGCAAGGCAACGAAAGTGTAACGGAAGCAAGGCAAGGCAAGGGAAAGCAAGGCAATGCAAGGGGAACGGAAGGCAAGGCAAGGCAAGGGAAGGACAAGGCAAGGCAAGGCCAGGCAAGGTAACGCTAAGGCACGATAACACAAGGCTAGGCTAAGGCAAGGGGTGGCAAAGATAAGGCAGGAGAACGCAAGGCTAGGCAATGCACGCAAACGCAAGGAAAGCGTAAGGGAATGCAATGCACGGCAAGGCAACGAAAGTGTAACGGAAACAAGGCAAGGCAAGGGAAAGCAAGGCAATGCAAGGGGAACGGAAGGCAAGGCAAGGCAAGGCAAAGCAACGGAAGGCAAGGGCAACGGAAGGCACGGTAATGCAAGGCAAGCCAAGCTAGGCTAAGGCAAGTCAAGGCAAGGCTATGGCACAACGGCAGGCTAGGCAATATACAACAAGGTAAGGAAAGGGTAACGGAAGGCAAGGCAAGGCAAGGCAATGCAAGGCAAGGCAAGAATAATGCAAGGCACGGCAAGGCAACGGAAGACAAGCAAGGCTAAGGAAAGGCAAGGCAAGGCTATGGCACGAGAACCCAAAGCTAGGCAATGCACGGCAAGGCAAGGAAAGTGCAACCCAAGCAAGGCAAGGCAAGGGAAAGCAATGCAATGCATGGGGAACGAAAGGCAAGGCAAGGTAAGGCACGGGGAATGGAAGGCACGGCAAGGAAAGGGAAGGACAAGGCAAGGCACTGCCAGGCAAGGTAAGGCTAAGGCACGATAACACAAGGCTAGGCAAGTTTAAGGCAAGGGACGCCAATCAAGGCTAAGGCAAGGGGATGCAAAGTTAGGCAGGACAACGCAAGGCTAGGCAATGCAGGGCCAGGCAAGGAAAGGGTAATGGAAGGCAAGGCAAGGCAAGGCAAAGCAAGCGAAGGCAAGGGGAACGGAAGGCAAGGCAAGGCAAGGCAAAGCAAGGCAAGGCAAGGGGAACGGAAGGTACGTCAAGGCAAGGGAAAGAAAGGCTAGGCAATGCACGGCAAGACAAGGAAAGGGTAAAGGAAGGCAAAGCACGGCAAGGCAAGGCAGGGCTAAGGAACGAAAACGCAAGGCTAGGCAATGCAGGACAAGGCAAGGAAAGGGTACCGTAAGGCACTGCAAGGCAAGGCAAAGCAAGGCAATGCAAGTGTAACGGAAGGCACGGCACGGCAAGGGAAGGCAAGGCTAAAGCCAGGCAACGCAAGGCTAGGCAATGCACTTAAAGGCACCGAAAGTGTAACGGAAGCAAGGCAAGGTAAGGGAAAGCAAGGCAATGCAATGGGAACGGAAGGCACGGCAAGGTAAGGCAAGGTGAATGGAAGGCAGGGCAAGGCAAGGCAAAGCTAAGGTAAGGCAACGCAAGTCAAAGAGAGGTTAAGGCAAGGCAAGCCAAGCAAGGCTAAGGAAAGTGGAGACAAGGCTAAGGCACGACAACGCAAGGCTAGGCAATGCACGGCAATGCAAGGAAAGGGTAACGGAATGCAAGGCAAGGCAAGGCAAAGCAATGCAAGGCAAGGGGAACGGAAGGCACGGCAAGGTAAGGCAAGGTGAATGGAAGGCACAGCAAGGCAAGGCAAAGCTAAAGTAAGGCAACGCAAGGCAAGGAAAGGTTAAGGCAAGGCAAGCCAAGCAAGGCTAAGGCAAGTGGAGACAAGGCTAAGGCACAACCACGCACGGCCAGGCAATGCACGGCAAAGCAAGGAAAGTGTAACGGAAGTCACGGCACGGCAAGGCAAGGCAAGGTTAAGGCACGACAATGCAAGACTAAGGCACAACAACGCAAGGCTTGGCAATGCAGGGCAAGGCAAGGAAAGGGTAACTCAAGGCAAGGCACGGCCTGGCAAGGCAAGGCTAAGGCACGACAACGCAAGGCTAGGCAATGCAAGGCAAGACAACGAAAGGCTAACGGAAGGCATGGAAAAGCAAGGCAAGGCAAGGCTAAGGCAAGGCAACGCAAGGCTAGGCAATGCACGGCAAGGCAAGGAAAGGGCAACGGAAGGCAAGGCAAGTCAAAGCAAGGCAGGGAAATGGTAACGGAAGGCACTGAAATGCAAGGCAAACCAAACTACACTAAGGCAAGGCAAGGCAAGGATATGGCAGCATAACGGCCGGTAAGGCAATGTACGACAAGGCAAGGAATGGGTAACGGAAGGCAAGGCAACCAAGATAAAGCAAGGGAAGACAAGGGTAACGGAAGGTACGGCAAGGTAATGGAAGGACAAGGCAAGGCACGGCAAGTCAAGGCAAGACAAGGCTAAGGCACGACAACGCAAGGCTAGGCAATACACGGCAAGGCAAGGAAACGGTAGCGCAAGGAAAGGCACGGTCAGGCAAGGCAAGGCTAAGGCACGACAACGCAAGGCTAAGCACTGCACCGCAAATCAAGGAAACGTTAACGGAAGGCACGGCAAGGAAAAGCAATGCCAGGCAGGGGTAAAAAAAGGCAAGGCACGGCAAGGCATGGCCAGCCAATCAAGGCTAAGGCTAGGGAAGGCAAGGCTATGGCACGACAACGCAAATCTAGGTAATGAAGGACATTGCAAGGAAAGGGTAACGGAAGGCAAGGCAACGCAAGGCAAAGCAAGGGAAGGCAAGGGTAACGGAAGGCAAGGAAAGGCAAGGCAAAGCAAGGCAAGGCAATGGTAACGGAAGGCACGGCAATGGAAGGCAAGCCAATCTAGGCTAAGGCAAGGCAACGCAAGGCTAGGGCACCACACCTGAAGGTAAGGCAATGTACGACAACGCAAGGAATGGGTAACGGAAGGCAAGGCAAGGCAAGACAAAGCAAGGCAAGGCAAGGGTAACGGAAGGCACCGCAAGGTAAGGGAAGGACAAAGTAAGGCACGGCAAGGCAAGGCAAGGCAAGGAAAGGGTAACAGAAGGCAAGGAAGGCAAGGCAAAGCAAGGCAAGGCAAGGGTAACGGAAGGTCCGACACGGTAAGGCAAGGTAAAGAAAGGCTAGGCAATGCACGGCTAGGCAAGGAAAAGGTAACGGAAGGCAACGCACGGGAAGGCAAGGCAAGCCGAAGGCACGAAAACGCAAGGCTAGGCAATGCAGGGCAAGGAAAGGAAAGGGTAACGGATGGCATTGCAAGGCAAGCCAAAGCAAGGCAAGGCAAGTGTTACAGAAGGTACGGCACGGCAAGGAAACGCAAGGCTAATGCAAGGCAACGCAATGCTAAGCAATGCACCGCAATGCAAGTAAAGGGTAAGGGAATTCAATGAAAGGCAAAGCAAGGCAAGGCAAGGGTAACGGAAGGCACGGCAAGGTAAGGGAAGGACAATGCAAGGCACGACAAGGCAAGGCAACCCAAGGCTAAGCAATGCACAGCAGGGCAAGGAAAGGGTAGAGGAAGAAAATGCTAGGCAAAGCAAAGCCAGGCAAGGGTAACGGAAGGCAAGGCACGGCAAGGCAAGGCCAGCCAATCAAGGCTAAGGCTAGGGAAGGCAAGGCTATGGCACGACAACGCAAATCTAGGTAATGCAGGACATTGCAAGGAAAGGGTAACGGAAGGCAAGGCAAGGCAAGGCAAAGCAAGGGAAGGCAAGGGTAACGGAAGGCAAGGAAAGGCAAGGCAAAGCAAGGCAAGGCAATGGTAACGGAAGGCACGGCAATGGAAGGCAAGCCAATCTAGGCTAAGGCAAGGCAACGCAAGGCTATGGCACCACAACGGAAGGCAAGGCAATGTACGACAACGCAAGGAATGGGTAACGGAAGGCAAGGCAAGGCAAGACAAAGCAAGGCAAGGCAAGGGTAACGGAAGGCACGGCAAGGTAAGGGAAGGACAAAGTAAGGCACGGCAAGGCAAGGCAAGGCAAGGAAATGGTAACAGAAGGCAAGGAAGGCAAGGCAAAGCAAGGCAAGGCAAGGGTAACGGAAGGTCCGACACGGTAAGGTAAGGTAAAGAAAGGCTAGGCAATGCACGGCTAGGCAAGAAAAGGGTAACGGAAGGCAACGCACGGGAAGGCAAGGCAAGCCGAAGGCACGAAAACGCAAGGCTAGGCAATGCAGGGCAAGGAAATGAAAGGGTAACGGATGGCATTGCAAGGCAAGCCAAAGCAAGGCAAGGCAAGTGTTACGGAAGGTACGGCACGGCAAGGCAACGCAAGGCTAATGCAAGGCAACGCAATGCTAAGCAATGCACCGCAATGCAAGTAAAGGGTAAGGGAATTCAATTTAAGGCAAAGCAAGGCAAGGCAAGGGTAACGGAAGGCACGGCAAGGTAAGGGAAGGACAATGCAAGGCACGACAAGGCAAGGCAACCCAAGGCTAAGCAATGCACAGCAGGGCAAGGAAAGGGTAAAGGAAGAAAATGCCAGGCAAAGCAAAGCCAGGCAAGGGTAACGGAAGGCAAGGCACGGCAAGGCAAGGCAAGGCTAAAGCAAGGCAACGCTAGGCTAGGCAATGCACGGCAAGGCAACGAAAGTGTAACGGAAGCAAGGCAAGGCAAGGGAAAGCAAGGCAATGCAAGGGGAACGGAAGGCAAGGCAAGGCAAGGGAAGGACAAGGCAAGGCAAGGCCAGGCAAGGTAACGCTAAGGCACGATAACACAAGGCTAGGCTAAGGCAAGGGGAGGGAAAGATAAGGCAGGAGAACGCAAGGCTAGGCAATGCACGCAAATGCAAGGAAAGCGTAAGGGAATGCAATGCACGGCAAGGCAACGAAAGTGTAATTGAAACAAGGCAAGGCAAGGAAAGCAAGGCAATGCAAGGGGAACGGGAGGCAAGGCAAGGCAAGGCAAAGCAAGGGAAGGCAAGGGCAACGGAAGGCACGGTAATGCAAGGCAAGCCAAGCTAGGCTAAGGCAAGTCAAGGCAAGGCTATGGCACAACGGAAGGCTAGGCAATATACAACAAGGTAAGCAAAGGGTAACGGAAGGCAAGGCAAGGCAAGGCAATGCAAGGCAAGGCAAGAGTAACGCAAGGCACGGCAAGGCCACGGAAGACAAGCAAGGCTAAGGAAAGGCAAGGCAATTCTATGGCACGAGAACGCAAAGCTAGGCAATGCATGGCAAGGCAAGGAAAGGGTAACCCAAGCAAGGCAAGGCAAGGGAAAGCAATGCAATGCAAGGGGAACGAAAGGCAAGGCAAGGTAAGGCAAGAGGAATGGAAGGCACGGCAAGGAAAGGGAAGGACAAGGTAAGGCACTGCCAGGCAAGGTAAGGCTAAGGCACGATAACACAAGGCTAGGCAAGTTTAAAGCAAGGGACGCCAATCAAGGCTAAGGCAAGGGGATGCAAAGCTAAGGCAGGACAACGCAAGGCTAGGCAATGCAGGGCCAGGCAAGGAAAGGGTAATGGAAGGCAAGGCAAGGCAAGGCAAAGCAAGGCAAGGCAAGTGTAACGGATAGCACGGCACGGCAAAGCAAGGCAAGGCTAAGGTAAGGCAACGCAAGGCTAGGGAAAGATAAGGCAAGGAAACACAAGGCAAAGCAATGCACGGCAAGGCAAGGGGAACGGAAAGTACGGCAAGGCAAGGCAAAGCTAAGGGAAGGCAACGCAAGGCAAGGCAAGCCAAGCAAGGCTAAGGCAAGTGGAGACAAGGCTAAGGCACTACAAAGCAAGGCTAGGCAATGCACGGCAAAGCAAGGAAAGTTTAACGGAAGGCAAGGCACGGCAAGGCAAAGCAAGGCAAGGCAAGGGTAACGGAAGACAAGGCAAGGCAAGGCAAAGCAAGGCAAGGCAAGGGGAACGGAAGGCACGGCAACGTAAGGTAAGGACAAGGCAAAGCCCAGCAAAGCAAGGCAAGGCTAAGGCATGTCAACGCATGGCTAGGCAATGCAAAGCAAGGCAAGGAAAGGGTAACTCAAGGCAAGGCACGGCCAGCCAAGGCAAGGCTAAAGCACGAAAACGCAAGGCTAGGCAATGCACGGCAAGACAACGAAAGGCTAACAGAAGGCATGGCACGGCAAGGCAAGGCAAGGCGAAGGCAAGGCAACGCAAGGCTAGGCAATGCACGGCAAGGCAAGGAAAGGGCAACGGAAGGCAAGGCAAGGCAAGGCAAAACAAGGCAGGGAAAGGGTAACGGAAGGCACTGAAATTCAAGGCAAACCAAACTAGACTAAGGCAAGGCAAGGCAAGGATATGGCAGCATAACGGAAGGTAAGGCAATGTACGACAAGGCAAAGAATGGGTAACAGAAGGCAAGACACCCAGGATAAAGCAAGGGAAGACAAGGGTAACGGAAGGTACGGCAAGGTAAGGGAAGGACAAGGCAAGGCACGGCAAGTCAAGGCAAGACAAGGCTAAGGCACGACAACGCAAGGCTAAGAATTGCACCGCAAGGCAAGGAAACGTTAACGGAAGGCAAGGCAAGGAAAAGCAAGGCCAGGCAAGGGTAACGGAAGGCAAGGCACGGCAAGGCATGGCCAGCCAATCAAGGCTAATGCTAGGGAAGGCAAGGCTATGGCACGACAACGCAAATCTAGGTAATGCAGGACATTGCAAGGAAAGGGTAACGGAAGGCAAGGCAAAGCAAGGGAAGGCAAGGGTAACGGAAGGCAAGGAAAGGCAAGGCAAAGCAAAGCAAGGCAAGGGTAACGGAAGGCACGGCAATGGAAGGCAAGCAAATCTAGGCTAAGGCAAGGCAACGCAAGGCTATGGCACCACAACGGAAGGCAAGGCAATGTACGACAACGCAAGGAATGGGTAACGGAAGGCAAGGCAAGGCAAGACAAACCTAGGCAAGGCAAGGGTAACGGAAGGCACGGCAAGGTAAGGGAAGTACAAAGTAAGGCACGGCAAGGCAAGGCAAGGCAAGGAACGGGTAACAGAAGGCAAGGAAGGCAAGGCAAAGCAAGGCAAGGCAAGGGTAACGGAAGGCCCGACACGGTAAGGCAAAGTAAAGAAAGGCTAGGCAATGCACGGCTAGGCAAGGAAAGGGTAACGGAAGGAAACGCACGGCGAGGCAAGTCAAGCCGAAGGCACGAAACCGCAAGGCTAGGCAATGAAGGGCAAGGCAAGGAAAGGGTAACGCATGGCATTGCAAGGCAAGGCAAAGCAAGGGAAGGCAAGGGTAACGGAAGGCACGGCACCGCAAGGCAACGCAAGGCTAAAGCAAGGCAACGCAAGGCTAAGCAATGCACCGCAATGCAAGTAAAGGGTAACGGAATTCAATGCAAGGCATAGCAATCCCAGGCAAATGTAATGAAAGGTACGGCAAGGGAAGGCAAGGGTAACAGAAGGCAAGGGAAAGCACTGCAAAGCAAGGCAAGGCAAGGGTAACGGAAGGCACGGCAAGGTAAGGGAAGGACAATGCAAGGCACGGCAAGGCAAGGCAACCCAAGGCTTAGCAATGCACCGCAGAGCAATGAAAGGGTAACGGAAGAAAATGCCAGGCAAAGCAAGGCCAGGCAAGGGTAACGGAAGGCAAGGCACAGCAAGGAAAGGCAAGGCTAAAGCAAGGCAACGCTAGGCTAGGCAATGCACGGCAAGGCAACGAAAGTGTAACGGAAGCAAGGCAAGGCAAGGGAAAGCAAGGCAATGCAAGGGGAACGGAAGGCAAGGCAAGGCAAGGGAAGGACAAGGCAAGGCAAGGCCAGGCAAGGTAACGCTAAGGCACGATAACACAAGGCTAGGCTAAGGCAAGGAGAGGGAAAGATAAGGCAGGAGAACGCAAGGCTAGGCAATGCACGCAAACGCAAGGAAAGCGTAAGGGAATGCAATGCACGGCAAGGCAACGAAAGTGTAACGGAAACAAGGCAAGGCAAGGGAAAGCAAGGCAATGCAAGGGGAACGGAAGGCAAGGCAAGGCCAGGGAAGGACAAGGCAAGGCAAGGCCAGGCAAGGTATCGCTAAGGCACGATAACACAAGGCTAGGCTAAGGCAAGGGGAGGGAAAGATTAGGCAGGAGAACGCAAGGCTAGGCAATGCACGCAAACGCAAGGAATGTGTAAGGGAATGCAAGGCACGGCAAGGCAAGGCAAGTCTAAATCAAGGCAACGCAAGGCTAAGCAATGCACCGCAAGGCAAGGAAAGGGTAACGGAAGGCAATGGAAGGCAAAGCAAGGCCAGGCAAGGGTAACGGAAGTCACGGGAAGGTAAGGCAAGGCAAGGCTAAGACAAGGCAACGCAAGGCTAAGCAATGCACCGCAAGGCAACGAAAGGCTAACGGAAGGCATAGCACGGCAAGGCAAGGCACGACTAAGCAAGGCAACGCAAGGCTACGCAATGCACGGCAAGGCAAAGAAAGGGCAACGGAAGGCCAGCCAAGGCAAGGCAAAGCAAGGCAAGGCAAGGATAACGGAAGGCACGTCAATGCAAGGCAAACCAAGCTAGGCTAAGTCAAGGCAAGGCAAGGCTATGGCACCACAACGGAAGGCAAGGCAATGTACGACAAGGCAAGGAATGGGTAACGGAAGGCAAGGCAAGGCAAGACAAAGCAAGGCATGGCAAGGGTAACGGAAGGCACGGCAAAGTAAGGGAAGGACAAGGCAAGGCACGGCCAGCAAGGCAAGGCAAGGCTAAGGCACGACAAAGCAAGGCTAGGTAATGCACGGCAATGCAAGGAAAGGGTAACGGAATTCAATGCAAGGCAAAGCAAGGCCAGGCAAAAGTAATGGAATTTACGGCAAGGGAAGGCAAGGGTAACAGAAGGCAAGGGAAAGCACTGCAAAGTAAGGCAAGGCAAGGGTAACGGAAGGCACGGCAAGGTAAGGGAAGGACAATGCAAGGCACGACAAGGCAAGGCAACTCAAGGCTAAGCAATGCACCACAGGGCAAGGAAAGGGTAACAGAAGGCAATGCAAGGCAAAGCAAGGGCAGGCAAGGGTAACGGAAGGCAAGGCACGGCAAGGCAAGGCAAGGCTATGGCACGACAACGCACGGTTAGGTAATGCACGGCAATGCAAGGAAAGGGTAACGGAAGGCAAGGCAAGGCAAGGCAAAGCAAGGCAAGGCTAGGGGAACGGAAGGTACGTCAAGGCAAAGGAAAGAAAGGCTAGGCAATGCACGGCAAGACAAGGAAAGGGTAAAGGAATGCAAAGCACGGCAACGCAAGGCAGGGCTAAGGCACGAAAACGCAAGGCTAGGCAATGCAGGACAAGGCAAGGAAAGGGTACCGTAAGGCACTGCAAGGCAAGGCAAAGCAAGGCAATGCAAGTGTAACGGAAGGCACGGCACGGCAAGGCAAGGCAAGGCTAAAGCAAGGCAACGCAAGGCTAGGCAATGCACTTAAAGGCACCGAAAGTGTAAAGGAAGCAAGGCAAGGTAAGGGAAAGCAAGGCAATGCAATGGGAACGGAAGGCACGGCAAGGTAAGGCAAGGTGAATGGAAGGCAGGGCAAGGCAAGGCAAAGCTAAGGTAAGTCAACGCAAGTCAAAGAGAGGTTAAGGCAAGCGAAGCCAAGTAAGGCTAAGGAAAGTGGAGACAAGGCTAAGGCACGACAACGCAAGGCTAGGCAATGCACGGCAATGCAAGGAAAGGGTAACGGAATGCAAGGCAAGGCAAGGCAAAGCAATGCAAGGCAAGGGGAACGGAAGGCACGGCAAGGTAAGGCAAGGTGAATGGAAGGCAGGGCAAGGCAAGGCAAAGCTAAGGTAAGTCAACGCAAGTCAAAGAGAGGTTAAGGCAAGGCAAGCCAAGCAAGGCTAAGGCAAGTGGAGACAAGGCTAAGGCACGACAACGCACGGCCAGGCAATGCACGGCAAAGCAAGGAAAGTGTAACGGAAGGCACGGCACGGCAAGGCAAGGCAAGGTTAAGGCACGACAATGCAAGGCTAAAGCACAACTACGCAAGGCTTGGCAATGCAGGGCAAGGCAAGGAAAGGGTAAAGGAAGGAAAGGCAAGGCAATGCAAAGCAAGGCAAGGCAAGAGTAACGGAAGGCACGGCACGGCAATGCAAGGCAAGGCTTATGCAACGCAACGCAAGGCTAGGCAATGAAAGGCAAGGAAAGGAAAGTTTCACGGACGCAAGGCACGGCAAGGTCAAGAAAGCGAAGGCAAGGGTAACGCAAGGCAAGGCAAGGCAATGCAAATCAAGGCAAGGCAAGGGTAACGGAAGGCAAGGAACGGCAAGGCAAGGCCAGCCAATCAAGGCTAAGGCTAGGGAACGCAAGGCTATGGCACGACAACACAAATCTAGGTAATGCAGGACATTGCAAGGAAAGGGTAACGGAAGGCAAGGCAAGGCAAGGCAAAGCAAGGGAAGGCAAGGGTAACGGAAGGCACGGCAATGGAAGGCAAGCCAATCTAGGCTAAGGCAAGGCAACGCAAGGCTATGGCACCACAACGGAAGGCAAGGCAATGTACGACAACGCAAGGAATGGGTAACGGAAGGCAAGGCAAGGCAAGACAAAGCAAGGCAAGGCAAGGGTAACGGAAGGCCCGACACGGTAAGGCAAGGTAAAGAAAAGCTAGGCAATGCACGGCTAGGCAAGGAAAGAGTAACGGAAGGCAACCCACGGCAAGGCAAGGCAAGCCGAAGGCACGAAAACGCAAGGCTAGGCAATGCAGAGCAAGGCAAGGAAAGGGTAACCGATGGCATTGCAAAGCAAGCCAAAGCAAGGCAAGGCAAGTGTTACGGAAGGCACGGCACGGCAAGGCAACGCAAGGCTAAAGCAAGGCAACGCAAGGCTAAGCAATGCACCGCAATGCAAGGAAACGTTAACGGAAGGTAAGGCAAGGAAAAGCAAGGCCAGGCAAGGATAACGGAAGGCAAGGCAAGGCAAGGCATGGCCAGCCAATCAAGGCTAATGCTAGAGAAGGCAAGGCTATGGCACGACAACGCAAATCTAGGTAAAGCAGGACATTGAAAGGAAAGGGTAACGGAAGGCAAGGCAAGGCAAGGCAAAGCAAGGGAAGGCAAGGGTAACGGAAGGCACGGCACGGCAAGGCAACGCAAGGCTAAAGCAAGGCAACGCAAGGCTAAGCAATGCACCGCAATGCAAGTAAAGGGTAACGGAATTCAATGCAAGGCAAAGCAAGGCCAGGCAAAGGTAATGGAAGTTACGGCAAGGGAAGGCAAGGGTAACAGAAGGCAAGGGAAAGCACTGCAAAGCAAGGCAAGGCAAGGGTAACGGAAGGCTCGGCAAGGCAAGGGAAGGACAATGCAAGGCACGACAAGGCAAGGCAACCCAAGGCTAAGCAATGCACAGCAGGGCAAGGAAAGCGTAACGGAAGAAAATGCCAGGCAAAGCAAGGCCAGGCAAGGGTAACGGAAGGCAAGGCACGGCAAGGCAAGGCAAGGCTAAATCAAGGCAACGCTAGGCTAGGCAATGCACGGCAAGGCAACGAAAGTGTAACGGAAGCAAGGCAAGGCAAGGGAAAGCAAGGCAATGGAAGGGGAACGGAAGGCAAGGCAAGGCAAGGGAAGGACAAGGCAAGGCAAGGCCAGGCAAGGTAACGCTAAGGCACGATAACACAAGGCTAGGCTAAGGCAAGGGGAGGGAAAGATAAGGCAGGAGAACGCAAGGCTAGGCAATGCACGCAAACGCAAGGAAAGTGTAAGGGAATGCAAGGCACGGTAAGGCAAGGCAAGTCTAAGTCAATGCAACGCAAGGCTAAGCAATGCACCGCAAGGCAAGGAAAGGGTAATGGAAGGCAATGGAAGGCAAATCAAGGCCAGGCAAGGGTAACGGAAGTCACGGGAAGGGAAGGCAAGGCAAGGCTAAGGCAAGGCAACGCAAGGCTAAGCAATGCACCGCAAGGCAACGAAAGGCTAACGGAAGGCATAGCACGGCAAGGGAAGGCACGGCTAAGGCAAGGCAACGCAAGGCTAGGCAATGCACGGCAAGGCAAGGAAAGGGCAACGGAAGGCCAGGCAAGGCAAGGCAAAGCAAGGCAAGGCAAGGATAACGGAAGGCACGGCAATGCAAGGCAAACCAAGCTAGGCTAAGTCAAGGCAACGCAAGGCTATGGCACCACAACGGAAGGCAAGGCAATGTACGACAAGGCAAGGAATGGGTAACGGAAGGCAAGGCAAGGCAAGACAAAACAAGGCATGGCAAGGGTCACGGAAGGCACGGCAAAGTAAGGGAAAGACAAGGCAAGGCACGGCAACGCAAGTCAAGGCAATGCAAAGCAAAGCAAGGCCAGGCAAGGGTAACGGAAGGCAAGGGAATGCAAGGCAAAGCAAGGCAAGGCAAGGGGAACGGAAGGTACGTCAAGGCAAGGGAAAGAAAGGCTAGGCAATGCACGGCAAGACAAGGAAAGGGTAACGGAAGGCAAAGCACGGCAAGGCAAGGCAGGGCTAAGGCACGAAAACGCAAGGCTAGGCCATGCAGGACAAGGCAAGGAAAGGGTAACGTAAGGCACTGCAAGGCAAGGCAAAGCAAGGCAATGCAAGTGTAACGGAAGGCACGGCACGGCAAGGCAAGGCAAGGCTAAAGCAAGGCAACGCAAGGCTAGGCAATGCACTTAAAGGCACCGAAAGTGTAACGGAAGCAAGGCAAGGTAAGGGAAAGCAAGGCAATGCAATGGGAACGGAAGGCACGGCAAGGTAAGGCATGGTGAATGGAAGGCAGGGCAAGGCAAGGAAAAGCTAAGGTAATGCAACGCAAATCAAAGAGAGGTTAAGGCAAGGCAAGCCAAGCAAGGCTAAGGAAAGTGGAGACAAGGCTAAGGCACGACAACGCAAGGCTAGGCAATGCACGGCAAAGCAAGGAAAGTGTAACGGAAGGCACGGCACGGCAATGCAAGGCAAGGTTATGGCACGACAACGCAAGGCTAAGGCACGACAACGCAAGGCTTGGCAATGCAGGGCAAGGCAAGGAAAGTGTAACGGAAGGAAAGGCAAGGCAAGGCAAAGCAAGGCAACGCAAGGGGAATGGAAGGCACGGAAAGGTAAGGTAAGGACAAGGCAAGGCCCAGCAAGGCAAGGCAAGGCTAAGGCATGACAACGCAAGGCTAGGCAATGCAAAGCAAGGCAAGGAAAGGGTAACTCAAGGCAAGGCACGGCCCGGCAAGGCAAGGCTAAGGCACGACAGCACAAGGCTAGGCAATGCAAGGCAAGGCAACGAAAGGCTAACGGAAGGCATGGCACGGCAAGGCAAGGCAACGCAAGGCTAGGCAATGCACGTCAAGGCAAGGAAAGGGTAACGGAAGGCAAGGCAAGGGAAGGCAAAGCAAGGCAGGGAAAGGGTAATGGAAGGCACTGAAATTCAAGGCAAACCAAACTAGACTAAGGCAAGGCAAGGCAATGATATAGCAGCACAACGGAAGGCAAGGCAATGTACGAGAAGGCAAGGAATGGGTAACGGAAGGCAAAGCAAGGCAAGACAAAGCAAGGCAAGGCAAGGGTAACGGAAGGCACGGCAAGGTAAGGGAAGGACAAGGCAAGGCACGGCAACGCAAGGCAAGGCAAGGCTAAGGCACGACAACGCAAGGCTAGGTAATGCAGGGCAATGCAAGGAAAGCGTAACCGAATTCAATGCACGGCAAAGCAAGGCCAGCAAAAGTAATGGAATTTACGGCAAGGGAAGGCAAGGGTAACAGAAGGCAAGGGATAGCACTGCAAAGTAAGGCAAGGCAAGGGTAACGGAAGGCACGGCAAGGTAAGGGAAGGACAATGCAAGTCACGACAAGGCAAGGCAACTCAAAGCTAAGCAATGCACCGCAGGGCAAGGAAAGGATACCGGAAGGCAGTGCAAGGCAAAGCAAGGCCAGGCAAGGTTAACGGAAGGCAAGGCACGGCAAGGCAAGGCAAGGCTATGGCACGACAACGCAAGGCTAGGTAATGCACGGCAATGCAAGCAAAGGGTAACGGAAGGCAATGCAAGGCAAGGCAAAGCAAGGGAAGGCAAGGTAATGGAAGGCAGGGCAAGGCAAGGCAAAGCTAAGGTAAGGCAACGCACGGCAAAGCAAGGAAAGAGTAATGGAAGGCCCGGCAAGGCAAGGGAAGGCAAAGCAAGGCAAGGCAAGGGGAACGGAAGGCACGGCAAGGTAAGGCAAGGTGAATGGAAGGCACGGCAAGGCAAGGCAAAGCTAAGGTAAGGCAACGCAAGGCAAGGAAAGGTTAAGGCAAGGCAAGCCAAGCAAGGCTAAGGCAAGTGGAGACAAGGCTAAGGCACGACAACGCACGGCCAGGCAATGCACGGCAAAGCAAGGAAAGTGTAACGGAAGGCACGGCACGGCAAGGTAAGGCAAGGTTAAGGCACGACAATGCAAGGCTAAGGCACGACAACGCAAGGCTTGGCAATGCAGGGCAAGGCAAGGAAAGGGTAACGGAAGCAAGGCAAGGCAAGGGAAAGCAATGCAATGCAAGGGGAACGAAAGGCAAGGCAAGGTAAGGCAAGGGGAATGGAAGGCACGGCAAGGAAAGGGAAGGACAAGGCAAGGAACTGCCTGGCAAGGTAAGGCTAAGGCACGATAACACAAGGCTAGGCAAGTTTAAGGCAAGGGACGCCAATCAAGGCTAAGGCAAGGGGATGCAAAGTTAAGGCAGGACAACGCAAAGCTAGGCAATGCAGGGCTAGGCAAGGAAAGGGTAATGGAAGGTAAGGCAAGGCAAGGCAAAGCAAGGCAAGGCAAGTGTAACGGAAAGCACGGCACGGCAAGGCAAGGCAAGGCTAAGGCAAGGCAACGCAAGTCTAGGGAAAGATAAGGCAAGGAAACACAAGGCTAGGCAATGCACGGCAAGGCAACGGGAACGGAAGGTACGGCAAGGCAAGGCAAAGCTAAGGTAAGGAGACCCAAGGCAAGGCAAGCCAAGCAAGGCTAAGGCAAGTGGAGACAAGGCTAAGGCACTACAAAGCAAGGCTAGGCAATGCACGGCAAAGCAAGGAAAGTGTAACGGAAGGCAAGGCAAGGCAAGGCAAAGCAAGGCAAGGCAAGGGTAACGGAAGACAAGGCAAGGCAAGGCAAAGCAAGGCAAGGCAAGGGGAACGGAAGGCACGGCAAGGTAAGGTAAGGACAAGGCAATGCCCAGCCAGGAAAGGCAAGGCTAAGGCATGACAACGCAAGGCTAGGCAATGTAAAGCAAGGCAAGGAAAGGGTAACTCAAGGCAAGGCACGGCCAGACAAGGCAAGGCTAAGGCACGACAACGCAAGGCTAGGCAATGCAAGGCAAGACAACGAAAGGCTAACGGAAGGCATGGCACGGCAAGGCAAGGCAAGGCTAAGGCAAGGCAAGGAAAGGCTACGCAATGCACGGCAAGGCAAGGAAAGGGCAATGGAAGGCAAGGCAAGGCAAAGCAAGGCAGGGAAAGGGTAACGGAAGGAAAGGCACGGTCAGGCAAGGCAAGGCTAAGGCACGACAACGCAAGGCTAAGCACTGCACCGCAAATCAAGGAAACGTTAACGGAATGCAAGGCAAGGAAAAGCAAGGCCAGGCAAGGGTAACGGAAGGCAAGGCACGGCAAGGCATGGCCAGCCAATCAAGGCTAAGGCTAGGGAAGGCAAGGCTATGGCACGACAACGCAAATCTAGGTAATGCAGGACATTGCAAGGAAAGGGTAACGGAAGGCAAGGCAAGGCAAGGCAAAGCAAGGCAAGGCAATGGTAACGGAAGGCACGGCAATGGAAGGCAAGCCAATCTAGGCTAAGGCAAGGCAACGCAAGGCTATGGCACCACAAGGGAAGGCAAGGCAATGTACGACAACGCAAGGAAAGGGTAACGGAAGGCAAGGCAAGGCAAGACAAAGCAAGGCAAGGGTAACGGAAGACACGGCAAGGTAAGGGAAGGACAAAGTAAGGCACGGCAAGGCAAGGCAAGGCAAGGAAAGGGTAACAGAAGGCAAGGAAGGCAAGGCAAAGCAAGGCAAGGCAAGGGTAACGGAAGGTCCGACAGGGTAAGGCAAGGTAAAGAAAGGCTAGGCAATACACGGCTAGGCAAGGAAAGGGTAACGGAAGGCCACGCACGGGAAGGAAAGGCAAGCCGAAGGCACGAAAACGCAAGGCTAGGCAATGCAGGGCAAGGAAAGGAAAGGGTAACGGATGGCATTGCAAGGCAAGCCAAAGCAAGGCAAGGCAAGTGTTACGGAAGGTACGGCACGGCAAGGCAACGCAAGGCTAAAGCAAGGCAACGCAATGCTAAGCAATGCACCGCAATGCAAGTAAAGGGTAACGGAATTCAATGCAAGGCAAAGCAAGCCAAGGCAAGGGTAACGGAAGGCACGGCAAGGTAAGGGAAGGACAATGCAAGGCACGACAAGGCAAGGCAACCCAAGGCTAAGCAATGCACAGCAGGGCAAGGAAAGGGTAAAGGAAGAAAATGCCAGGCAAAGCAAAGCCAGGCAAGGGTAACGGAAGGCAAGGCACGGCAAGGCAAGGCAAGGCTAAAGCAAGTCAACGCTAGGCTAGGCAATGCACGGCAAGGCAACGAAAGTGTAACGGAAGCAAGGCAAGGCAAGGGAAAGCAAGGCAATGCAAGGGGAACGGAAGGCAAGGCAAGGCAAGGGAAGGACAAGGCAAGGCAAGGCCAGGCAAGGTAACGCTAAGGCACGATAACACAAGGCTAGGCTAAGGCAAGGGGAGGCAAAGATAAGGCAGGAGAACGCAAGGCTAGGCAATGCACGCAAACGCAAGGAAAGCGTAAGGGAATGCAATGCACGGCAAGGCAACGAAAGTGTAACGGAAACAAGGCAAGGCAAGGGAAAGCAAGGCAATGCAAGGGGAACGGAAGGCAAGGCAAGGCAAGGCAAAGCAACGGAAGGCAAGGGCAACGGAAGGCACGGTAATGCAAGGCAAGCCAAGCTAGGCTAAGGCAAGTCAAGGCAAGGCTATGGCACAACGGCAGGCTAGGCAATATACAACAAGGTAAGGAAAGGGTAACGGAAGGCAAGGCAAGGCAAGGCAATGCAAGGCAAGGCAAGAATAATGCAAGGCACGGCAAGGCAACGGAAGACAAGCAAGGCTAAGGAAAGGCAAGGCAAGGCTATGGCACGAGAACCCAAAGCTAGGCAATGCACGGCAAGGCAAGGAAAGTGCAACCCAAGCAAGGCAAGGCAAGGGAAAGCAATGCAATGCATGGGGAACGAAAGGCAAGGCAAGGTAAGGCACGGGGAATGGAAGGCACGGCAAGGAAAGGGAAGGACAAGGCAAGGCACTGCCAGGCAAGGTAAGGCTAAGGCACGATAACACAAGGCTAGGCAAGTTTAAGGCAAGGGACGCCAATCAAGGCTAAGGCAAGGGGATGCAAAGCTAAGGCAGGACAACGCAAGGCTAGGCAATGCAGGGCCAGGCAAGGAAAGGGTAATGGAAGGCAAGGCAAGGCAAGGCAAAGCAAGCGAAGGCAAGGGGAACGGAAGGCAAGGCAAGGCAAGGCAAAGCAAGGCAAGGCAAGGGGAACGGAAGGTACGTCAAGGCAAGGGAAAGAAAGGCTAGGCAATGCACGGCAAGACAAGGAAAGGGTAAAGGAAGGCAAAGCACGGCAAGGCAAGGCAGGGCTAAGGAACGAAAACGCAAGGCTAGGCAATGCAGGACAAGGCAAGGAAAGGGTACCGTAAGGCACTGCAAGGCAAGGCAAAGCAAGGCAATGCAAGTGTAACGGAAGGCACGGCACGGCAAGGCAAGGCAAGGCTAAAGCCAGGCAACGCAAGGCTAGGCAATGCACTTAAAGGCACCGAAAGTGTAACGGAAGCAAGGCAAGGTAAGGGAAAGCAAGGCAATGCAATGGGAACGGAAGGCACGGCAAGGTAAGGCAAGGTGAATGGAAGGCAGGGCAAGGCAAGGCAAAGCTAAGGTAAGGCAACGCAAGTCAAAGAGAGGTTAAGGCAAGGCAAGCCAAGCAAGGCTAAGGAAAGTGGAGACAAGGCTAAGGCACGACAACGCAAGGCTAGGCAATGCACGGCAATGCAAGGAAAGGGTAACGGAATGCAAGGCAAGGCAAGGCAAAGCAATGCAAGGCAAGGGGAACGGAAGGCACGGCAAGGTAAGGCAAGGTGAATGGAAGGCACAGCAAGGCAAGGCAAAGCTAAAGTAAGGCAACGCAAGGCAAGGAAAGGTTAAGGCAAGGCAAGCCAAGCAAGGCTAAGGCAAGTGGAGACAAGGCTAAGGCACAACCACGCACGGCCAGGCAATGCACGGCAAAGCAAGGAAAGTGTAACGGAAGTCACGGCACGGCAAGGCAAGGCAAGGTTAAGGCACGACAATGCAAGACTAAGGCACAACAACGCAAGGCTTGGCAATGCAGGGCAAGGCAAGGAAAGGGTAACTCAAGGCAAGGCACGGCCTGGCAAGGCAAGGCTAAGGCACGACAACGCAAGGCTAGGCAATGCAAGGCAAGACAACGAAAGGCTAACGGAAGGCATGGCAAGGCAAGGCAAGGCAAGGCTAAGGCAAGGCAACGCAAGGCTAGGCAATGCACGGCAAGGCAAGGAAAGGGCAACGGAAGGCAAGGCAAGTCAAAGCAAGGCAGGGAAATGGTAACGGAAGGCACTGAAATGCAAGGCAAACCAAACTACACTAAGGCAAGGCAAGGCAAGGATATGGCAGCATAACGGCCGGTAAGGCAATGTACGACAAGGCAAGGAATGGGTAACGGAAGGCAAGGCAACCAAGATAAAGCAAGGGAAGACAAGGGTAACGGAAGGTACGGCAAGGTAATGGAAGGACAAGGCAAGGCACGGCAAGTCAAGGCAAGACAAGGCTAAGGCACGACAACGCAAGGCTAGGCAATACACGGCAAGGCAAGGAAACGGTAGCGCAAGGAAAGGCACGGTCAGGCAAGGCAAGGCTAAGGCACGACAACGCAAGGCTAAGCACTGCACCGCAAATCAAGGAAACGTTAACGGAAGGCACGGCAAGGAAAAGCAATGCCAGGCAGGGGTAACGAAAGGCAAGGCACGGCAAGGCATGGCCAGCCAATCAAGGCTAAGGCTAGGGAAGGCAAGGCTATGGCACGACAACGCAAATCTAGGTAATGAAGGACATTGCAAGGAAAGGGTAACGGAAGGCAAGGCAAGGCAAGGCAAAGCAAGGGAAGGCAAGGGTAACGGAAGGCAAGGAAAGGCAAGGCAAAGCAAGGCAAGGCAATGGTAACGGAAGGCACGGCAATGGAAGGCAAGCCAATCTAGGCTAAGGCAAGGCAACGCAAGGCTAGGGCACCACAACTGAAGGTAAGGCAATGTACGACAACGCAAGGAATGGGTAACGGAAGGCAAGGCAAGGCAAGACAAAGCAAGGCAAGGCAAGGGTAACGGAAGGCACGGCAAGGTAAGGGAAGGACAAAGTAAGGCACGGCAAGGCAAGGCAAGGCAAGGAAAGGGTAACAGAAGGCAAGGAAGGCAAGGCAAAGCAAGGCAAGGCAAGGGTAACGGAAGGTCCGACACGGTAAGGCAAGGTAAAGAAAGGCTAGGCAATGCACGGCTAGGCAAGGAAAAGGTAACGGAAGGCAACGCACGGGAAGGCAAGGCAAGCCGAAGGCACGAAAACGCAAGGCTAGGCAATGCAGGGCAAGGAAAGGAAAGGGTAACGGATGGCATTGCAAGGCAAGCCAAAGCAAGGCAAGGCAAGTGTTACAGAAGGTACGGCACGGCAAGGAAACGCAAGGCTAATGCAAGGCAACGCAATGCTAAGCAATGCACCGCAATGCAAGTAAAGGGTAAGGGAATTCAATCAAAGGCAAAGCAAGGCAAGGCAAGGGTAACGGAAGGCACGGCAAGGTAAGGGAAGGACAATGCAAGGCACGACAAGGCAAGGCAACCCAAGGCTAAGCAATGCACAGCAGGGCAAGGAAAGGGTAGAGGAAGAAAATGCCAGGCAAAGCAAAGCCAGGCAAGGGTAACGGAAGGCAAGGAACGGCAAGGCAAGGCCAGCCAATCAAGGCTAAGGCTAGGGAAGGCAAGGCTATGGCACGACAACGCAAATCTAGGTAATGCAGGACATTTCAAGGAAAGGGTAACGGAAGGCAAGGCAAGGCAAGGCAAAGCAAGGGAAGGCAAGGGTAACGGAAGGCAAGGAAAGGCAAGGCAAAGCAAGGCAAGGCAATGGTAACGGAAGGCACGGCAATGGAAGGCAAGCCAATCTAGGCTAAGGCAAGGCAACACAAGGCTATGGCACCACAACGGAAGGCAAGGCAATGTACGACAACGCAAGGAATGGGTAACGGAAGGCAAGGCAAGGCAAGACAAAGCAAGGCAAGGCAAGGGTAACGGAAGGCACGGCAAGGTAAGGGAAGGACAAAGTAAGGCACGGCAAGGCAAGGCAAGGCAAGGAAATGGTAACAGAAGGCAAGGAAGGCAAGGCAAAGCAAGGCAAGGCAAGGGTAACGGAAGGTCCGACACGGTAAGGTAAGGTAAAGAAAGGCTAGGCAATGCACGGCTAGGCAAGAAAAGGGTAACGGAAGGCAACGCACGGGAAGGCAAGGCAAGCCGAAGGCACGAAAACGCAAGGCTAGGCAATGCAGGGCAAGGAAATGAAAGGGTAACGGATGGCATTGCAAGGCAAGCCAAAGCAAGGCAAGGCAAGTGTTACGGAAGGTACGGCACGGCAAGGCAACGCAAGGCTAATGCAAGGCAACGCAATGCTAAGCAATGCACCGCAATGCAAGTAAAGGGTAAGGGAATTCAATTTAAGGCAAAGCAAGGCAAGGCAAGGGTAACGGAAGGCACGGCAAGGTAAGGGAAGGACAATGCAAGGCACGACAAGGCAAGGCAACCCAAGGCTAAGCAATGCACAGCAGGGCAAGGAAAGGGTAAAGGAAGAAAATGCCAGGCAAAGCAAAGCCAGGCAAGGGTAACGGAAGGCAAGGCACGGCAAGGCAAGGCAAGGCTAAAGCAAGGCAACGCTAGGCTAGGCAATGCACGGCAAGGCAACGAAAGTGTAACGGAAGCAAGGCAAGGCAAGGGAAAGCAAGGCAATGCAAGGGGAACGGAAGGCAAGGCAAGGCAAGGGAAGGACAAGGCAAGGCAAGGCCAGGCAAGGTAACGCTAAGGCACGATAACACAAGGCTAGGCTAAGGCAAGGGGAGGGAAAGATAAGGCAGGAGAACGCAAGGCTAGGCAATGCACGCAAATGCAAGGAAAGCGTAAGGGAATGCAATGCACGGCAAGGCAACGAAAGTGTAATTGAAACAAGGCAAGGCAAGGAAAGCAAGGCAATGCAAGGGGAACGGGAGGCAAGGCAAGGCAAGGCAAAGCAAGGGAAGGCAAGGGCAACGGAAGGCACGGTAATGCAAGGCAAGCCAAGCTAGGCTAAGGCAAGTCAAGGCAAGGCTATGGCACAACGGAACGCTAGGCAATATACAACAAGGTAAGCAAAGGGTAACGGAAGGCAAGGCAAGGCAAGGCAATGCAAGGCAAGGCAAGAGTAACGCAAGGCACGGCAAGGCCACGGAAGACAAGCAAGGCTAAGGAAAGGCAAGGCAATTCTATGGCACGAGAACGCAAAGCTAGGCAATGCACGGCAAGGCAAGGAAAGGGTAACCCAAGCAAGGCAAGGCAAGGGAAAGCAATGGAATGCAAGGGGAACGAAAGGCAAGGCAAGGTAAGGCAAGAGGAATGGAAGGCACGGCAAGGAAAGGGAAGGACAAGGCAAGGCACTGCCAGGCAAGGTAAGGCTAAGGCACGATAACACAAGGCTAGGCAAGTTTAAAGCAAGGGACGCCAATCAAGGCTAAGGCAAGGGGATGCAAAGCTAAGGCAGGACAACGCAAGGCTAGGCAATGCAGGGCCAGGCAAGGAAAGGGTAATGGAAGGCAAGGCAAGGCAAGGCAAAGCAAGGCAAGGCAAGTGTAACGGATAGCACGGCACGGCAAAGCAAGGCAAGGCTAAGGTAAGGCAACGCAAGGCTAGGGAAAGATAAGGCAAGGAAACACAAGGCAAAGCAATGCACGGCAAGGCAAGGGGAACGGAAAGTACGGCAAGGCAAGGCAAAGCTAAGGGAAGGCAACGCAAGGCAAGGCAAGCCAAGGAAGGCTAAGGCAAGTGGAGACAAGGCTAAGGCACTACAAAGCAAGGCTACGCAATGCACGGCAAAGCAAGGAAAGTGTAACGGAAGGCAAGGCAAGGCAAGGCAAAGCAAGGCAAGGCAAGGGTAACGGAAGACAAGGCAAGGCAAGGCAAAGCAAGGCAAGGCAAGGGGAACAGAAGGCACGGAAAGGTAAGGTAAGGACAAGGCAAGGCCCAGCAAGGCAAGGCAAGGCTAAGACATGACAACACAAGGCTAGGCAATGCAAAGCAAGGCAAGGAAAGGGTAAGTCAAGGCAAGGCACGGCCAGGCAAGGCAAGGGTAAGGCACGAGAACGCAAGGCTAGGCAATGCACGGCAAGACAACGAAAGGCTAACAGAAGGCATGGCACGGCAAGGCAAGGCAAGGCTAAGGCAAGGCAACGCAAGGCTAGGCAATGCACGGCAAGGCAAGGAAAGGGCAACGGAAGGCAAGGCAAGGCAAGGCAAAGCAAGGCAGGGAAAGGGTAACGGAAGGCACTGAAATGCAAGGCAAACCAAACTAGACTAAGGCAAGGCAAGGCAAGGATATGGCAGCATAACGGAAGGTAAGGCAATGTACGACAAGGCAAGGAATGGGTAACAGAAGGCAAGACACCCAAGATAAAGCAAGGGAAGACAAGGGTAACGGTAGGTACGGCAAGGTAAGGGAAGGACAAGGCAAGGCACGGCAAGTCAAGGCAAGACAAGGCTAAGGCACGACAACGCAAGGCTAAGAAATGCACCGCAAGGCAAGGAAACGTTAACGGAAGGCAAGGCAAGGAAAAGCAAGGCCAGGCAAGGGTAACGGAAGGCAAGGCACGGCAAAGCATGGCCAGCCAATCAAGGCTAATGCTAGGGAAGGCAAGGCTATGGCACGACAACACAAATCTAGGTAATGCAGGACATTGCAAGGAAAGGGTAACGGAAGGCAAGGCAAAGCAAGGGAAGGCAAGGGTAACGGAAGGCAAGGAAAGGCAAGGCAAAGCAAGGCAAGGCAAGGGTAACGGAAGGCACGGCAATGGAAGGCAAGCCAATCTAGGCTAAGGCAAGGCAACGCAAGGCTATGGCACCACAACGGAAGGCAAAGCAATGTACGACAACGCAAGGAATGGGTAACGGAAGGCAAGGCAAGGCAAGACAAACCTAGGCAAGGCAAGGGTAACGGAAGGCACGGCAAGGTAAGGGAAGTACAAAGTAAGGCACGGCAAGGCAAGGCAAGGCAAGGAAATGGTAACAGAAGGCAAGGAAGGCAAGGCAAAGCAAGGCAAGGCAAGGGTAACGGAAGGCCCGACACGGTAAGGCAAGGTAAAGAAAGGCTAGGCAATGCACGGCTAGGCAAGGAAAGGGTAACGGAAGGAAACGCACGGCAAGGCAAGGCAAGCCGAAGGCACGAAAACGCAAGGCTAGGCAATGCAGGGCAAGGCAAGGAAAGGGTAACGGATGGCATTGCAAGGCAAGGCAAAGCAAGGGAAGGCAAGTGTAACGGAAGGCACGGCACCACAAGGCAACGCAAGGCTAAAGCAAGGCAACGCAAGGCTAAGCAATGCACCGCAATGCAAGTAAAGGGTAACGGAATTCAATGCAAGGCATAGCAAGGCCAGGCAAATGTAATGAAAGTTACGGCAAGGGAAGGCAAGGGTAACAGAAGGCAAGGGAAAGCACTGCAAAGGAAGGCAAGGCAAGGGTAACGGAAGGCATGGCAAGGTAAGGGAAGGACAATGCAAGGCACGACAAGGCAAGGCAACCCAAGGCTAAGCAATGCACAGCAGAGCAAGGAAATGGTAACGGAAGAAAATGCCAGGCAAAGCAAGGCCAGGCAAGGGTAACGGAAGGCAAGGCACGGCAAGGCAAGGCAAGGCTAAAGCAAGGCAAGGCAAGGCTAGGCAATGCACGGCAAGGCAACGAAAGTGTAACGGAAGCAAGGCAAGGCAAGGGAAAGCAAGGCAATGCAAGGGGAACGGAAGGCAAGGCAAGGGAAGGGAAGGACAAGGCAAGGCAAGGCCAGGCAAGGTAACGCTAAGGCACGATAACACAAGGCTAGGCTAAGGCAAGGGGAGGGAAAGATAAGGCAGGAGAACGCAAGGCTAGGCAATGCACGCAAACGCAAGGAAAGCGTAAGGGAATGCAATGCACGGCAAGGCAACGAAAGTGTAACGGAAACAAGGCAAGGCAAGGGAAAGCAAGGCAATGCAAGGGGAACGGAAGGCAAGGCAAGGCCAGGGAAGGACAAGGCAAGGCAAGGCCAGGCAAGGTAACGCTAAGGCACGATAACACAAGGCTAGTCTAAGGCAAGGGGAGGGAAAGATTAGGCAGGAGAACGCAAGGCTAGGCAATGCACGCAAACGCAAGGAAAGTGTAAGGGAATGCAAGGCACGGCAAGGCAAGGCAAGTCTAAGTCAAGGCAACGCAAGGCTAAGCAATGCACCGCAAGGCAAGGAAAGGGTAACGGAAGGCAATGGAAGGCAAAGCAAGGCCAGGCAAGGGTAACGGAAGTCACGGGAAGGTAAGGCAAGGCAAGGCTAAGACAAGGCAACGCAAGGCTAAGCAATGCACCGCAAGGCAACAAAAGGCTAACGGAAGGCATAGCACGGCAAGGCAAGGCACGACTAAGCAAGGCAACGCAAGGCTACGCAATGCACGGCAAGGCAAAGAAAGGGCAACGGAAGGCCAGCAAAGGCAAGGCAAAGCAAGGCAAGGCAAGGATAACGGAAGGCACGGCAATGCAAGGCAAACCAAGCTAGGCTAAGTCAAGGCAAGGCAACTCTATGGCACCACAACGGAAGGCAAGGCAATGTACGACAAGGCAAGGAATGGGTAACGGAAGGCAAGGCAAGGCAAGACAAAGCAAGGCATGGCAAGGGTAACGGAAGGCACGGCAAAGTAAGGGAAGGACAAGGCAAGGCACGGCCAGCAAGGCAAGGCAAGGCTAAATCACGACAAAGCAAGGCTAGGTAATGCACGGCAATGCAAGGAAAGGGTAACGGAATTCAATGCAAGGCAAAGCAAGGCCAGGCAAAAGTAATGGAATTTACGGCAAGGGAAGGCAAGGGTAACAGAAGGCAAGGGAAAGCACTGCAAAGTAAGGCAAGGCAAGGGTAACGGAAGGCACGGCAAGGTAAGGGAAGGACAATGCAAGGCACGACAAGGCAAGGCAACTCAAGGCTAAGCAATGCACCACAGGGCAAGGAAAGTGTAACAGAAGTCAATGCAAGGCAAAGCAAGGGCAGGCAAGGGTAACGGAAGGCAAGGCACGGCAAGGCAAGGCAAGGCTATGGCACGACAACGCACGGCTAGGTAATGCACGGCAATGCAAGGAAAGGGTAACGGAAGGCAAGGCAAGGCAAGGCAAAGCAAGGGAAGGCAAGGGGAACGGAAGGCAAGGCAAGGCAAGGCAAAGCAAGGCAAGGCAAGGGGAACGGAAGGTACGTGAAGGCAAAGGAAAGAAAGGCTAGGCAATGCACGGCAAGACAAGGAAAGGGTAAAGGAAGGCAAAGCACGGCAAGGCAAGGCAGGGCTAAGGCACGAAAACGCAAGTCTAGGCAATGCAGGACAAGGCAAGGAAAGGGTACCGTAAGGCACTGCAAGGCAAGGCAAAGCAAGGCAAGGCAAGGGTAACGGAAGGCACGGCAAGGTAAGGGAAGGACAATGCAAGGCACGACAAGTCAAGGCAACCCAAGGCTAAGCAATGCACAGCAGGGCAAGGAAAGGGTAACGGAAGAAAATGCCAGGCAAAGAAAGGCAATGCAAGTGTAATGGGAAGGCACGGCACGGCAAGGCAAGGCAAGGCTAAAGCAAGGAAACGCAAGGCTAGGTAATGCACTTAAAGGCACCGAAAGTGTAACGGAAGCAAGGCAAGGTAAGGGAAAGCAAGGCAATGCAATGGGAACGGAAGGCACGGCAAGGTAAGACAAGGTGAATGGAAGGCAGGGCAAGGTAAGGCAAAGCTAAGGTAAGGCAACGCAAGTCAAAGAGAGGTTAAGGCAAGGCAAGCCAAGCAAGGCTAAGGAAAGTGGAGACAAGGCTAAGGCACGACAACGCAAGGCTAGGCAATGCACGGCAATGCAAGGAAAGGGTAACGGAATGCAAGGCAAGGCAAGGCAAAGCAATGCAAGGCAAGGGGAACTGAAGGCACGGCAAGGTAAGGCAAGGTGAATGGAAGGCACGGCAAGGCAAGGCAAAGCTAAAGTAAGGCAACGCAAGGCAAGGAAAGGTTAAGGCAAGGCAAGCCAAGCAAGGCTAAGGCAAGTGGAGACAAGGCTAAGGCACGACAACGCACGGCCAGGCAATGCACGGCAAAGCAAGGAAAGTGTAACGGAAGGCACGGCAGGGCAAGGCAAGGCAAGGTTAAGGCACGACAATGCAAGGCTAAAGCACAACAACGCAAGGCTTGGCAATGCAGGGCAAGGCAAGGAAAGGGTAAAGGAAGGAAAGGGAAGGCAATGCAAAGCAAGGCAAGGCAAGAGTAACGGAAGGCACGGCACGGCAATGCAAGGCAAGGCTTATGCAACGCAACGCAAGGCTAGGCAATGAAAGGCAAGGAAAGGAAAGTTTCACGGACGCAAGGCACGGCAAGGTCAAGAAAGCGAAGGCAAGGGTAACGCAAGGCAAGGCAAGGCAATGCAAATCAAGGCAAGGCAAGGGGAACGGAAGGCACGGAAAGGCAAGGCAAGCCAGGCTAGGCTAAGGTAAGGCAAGGCAAGACTATGGCACGACAACGGACGGCTAGGAAATGAACGCCAAGGCAAGGAAAGTGTAACGGAAAGCAAGGCACGGCACGTCCAGGCAAGGCTAAGGCAAGGCAACGCAAGGCAAGGGAAGGTTAACGGAAGGCAAGGCAAGGCAAAGCAAGGCCAGGCAAGGGTAACGGAAGGCAAGCAAAGGCAAGGCAAAGCAAGGCAAGGCAAGGGTAACGGAAGGCACGGCAATGGAAGGCAAGCCAATCTAGGCTAAGGCAAGGCAACGCAAGGCTATGGCACCACAACGGAAGGCAAAGCAATGTACGACAACGCAAGGAATGGGTAACGGAAGGCAAGGCAAGGCAAGACAAACCTAGGCAAGGCAAGGGTAACGGAAGGCACGGCAAGGTAAGGGAAGTACAAAGTAAGGCACGGCAAGGCAAGGCAAGGCAAGGAAATGGTAACAGAAGGCAAGGAAGGCAAGGCAATGCACGGCAAGGCAAGGGTAACGGAAGGCCCGACACGGTAAGGCAAGGTAAAGAAAGGCTAGGCAATGCACGGCTAGGCAAGGAATGGGTAACGGAAGGAAACGCACGGCAAGGCAAGGCAAGCCGAAGGCACGAAAACGCAAGGCTAGGCAATGCAGGGCAAGGCAAGGAAAGGGTAACGGATGGCATTGCAAGGCAAGGCAAAGCAAGGGAAGGCAAGTGTAACGGAAGGCACGGCACCACAAGGCAACGCAAGGCTAAAGCAAGGCAACGCAAGGCTAAGCAATGCACCGCAATGCAAGTAAAGGGTAACGGAATTCAATGCAAGGCATAGCAAGGCCAGGCAAATGTAATGAAAGTTACGGCAAGGGAAGGCAAGGGTAACAGAAGGCAAGGGAAAGCACTGCAAAGGAAGGCAAGGCAAGGGTAACGGAAGGCATGGCAAGGTAAGGGAAGGACAATGCAAGGCACGACAAGGCAAGGCAACCCAAGGCTAAGCAATGCACAGCAGAGCAAGGAAATGGTAACGGAAGAAAATGCCAGGCAAAGCAAGGCCAGGCAAGGGTAACGGAAGGCAAGGCACGGCAAGGCAAGGCAAGGCTAAAGCAAGGCAAGGCAAGGCTAGGCAATGCACGGCAAGGCAACGAAAGTGTAACGGAAGCAAGGCAAGGCAAGGGAAAGCAAGGCAATGCAAGGGGAACGGAAGGCAAGGCAAGGCAAGGGAAGGACAAGGCAAGGCAAGGCCAGGCAAGGTAACGCTAAGGCACGATAACACAAGGCTAGGCTAAGGCAAGGGGAGGGAAAGATAAGGCAGGAGAACGCAAGGCTAGGCAATGCACTCAAACGCAAGGAAAGCGTAAGGGAATGCAATGCACGGCAAGGCAACGAAAGTGTAACGGAAACAAGGCAAGGCAAGGGAAAGCAAGGCAATGCAAGGGGAACGGAAGGCAAGGCAAGGCCAGGGAAGGACAAGGCAAGGCAAGGCCAGGCAAGGTAACGCTAAGGCACGATAACACAAGGCTAGTCTAAGGCAAGGGGAGGGAAAGATTAGGCAGGAGAACGCAAGGCTAGGCAATGCACGCAAACGCAAGGAAAGTGTAAGGGAATGCAAGGCACGGCAAGGCAAGGCAAGTCTAAGTCAAGGCAACGCAAGGCTAAGCAATGCACCGCAAGGCAAGGAAAGGGTAACGGAAGGCAATGGAAGGCAAAGCAAGGCCAGGCAAGGGTAACGGAAGTCACGGGAAGGTAAGGCAAGGCAAGGCTAAGACAAGGCAACGCAAGGCTAAGCAATGCACCGCAAGGCAACAAAAGGCTAACGGAAGGCATAGCACGGCAAGGCAAGGCACGACTAAGCAAGGCAACGCAAGGCTACGCAATGCACGGCAAGGCAAAGAAAGGGCAACGGAAGGCCAGCAAAGGCAAGGCAAAGCAAGGCAAGGCAAGGATAACGGAAGGCACGGCAATGCAAGGCAATCCAAGCTAGGCTAAGTCAAGGCAAGGCAACTCTATGGCACCACAACGGAAGGCAAGGCAATGTACGACAAGGCAAGGAATGGGTAACGGAAGGCAAGGCAAGGCAAGACAAAGCAAGGCATGGCAAGGGTAACGGAAGGCACGGCAAAGTAAGGGAAGGACAAGGCAAGGCACGGCCAGCAAGGCAAGGCAAGGCTAAATCACGACAAAGCAAGGCTAGGTAATGCACGGCAATGCAAGGAAAGGGTAACGGAATTCAATGCAAGGCAAAGCAAGGCCAGGCAAAAGTAATGGAATTTACGGCAAGGGAAGGCAAGGGTAACAGAAGGCAAGGGAAAGCACTGCAAAGTAAGGCAAGGCAAGGGTAACGGAAGGCACGGCAAGGTAAGGGAAGGACAATGCAAGGCACGACAAGGCAAGGCAACTCAAGGCTAAGCAATGCACCACAGGGCAAGGAAAGTGTAACAGAAGTCAATGCAAGGCAAAGCAAGGGCAGGCAAGGGTAACGGAAGGCAAGGCACGGCAAGGCAAGGCAAGGCTATGGCACGACAACGCACGGCTAGGTAATGCACGGCAATGCAAGGAAAGGGTAACGGAAGGCAAGGCAAGGCAAGGCAAAGCAAGGGAAGGCAAGGGGAACGGAAGGCAAGGCAAGGCAAGGCAAAGCAAGGCAAGGCAAGGGGAACGGAAGGTACGTGAAGGCAAAGGAAAGAAAGGCTAGGCAATGCACGGCAAGACAAGGAAAGGGTAAAGGAAGGCAAAGCACGGCAAGGCAAGGCAGGGCTAAGGCACGAAAACGCAAGTCTAGGCAATGCAGGACAAGGCAAGGAAAGGGTACCGTAAGGCACTGCAAGGCAAGGCAAAGCAAGGCAAGGCAAGGGTAACGGAAGGCACGGCAAGGTAAGGGAAGGACAATGCAAGGCACGACAAGTCAAGGCAACCCAAGGCTAAGCAATGCACAGCAGGGCAAGGAAAGGGTAACGGAAGAAAATGCCAGGCAAAGAAAGGCAATGCAAGTGTAATGGGAAGGCACGGCACGGCAAGGCAAGGCAAGGCTAAAGCAAGGAAACGCAAGGCTAGGTAATGCACTTAAAGGCACCGAAAGTGTAACGGAAGCAAGGCAAGGTAAGGGAAAGCAAGGCAATGCAATGGGAACGGAAGGCACGGCAAGGTAAGACAAGGTGAATGGAAGGCAGGGCAAGGTAAGGCAAAGCTAAGGTAAGGCAACGCAAGTCAAAGAGAGGTTAAGGCAAGGCAAGCCAAGCAAGGCTAAGGAAAGTGGAGACAAGGCTAAGGCACGACAACGCAAGGCTAGGCAATGCACGGCAATGCAAGGAAAGGGTAACGGAATGCAAGGCAAGGCAAGGCAAAGCAATGCAAGGCAAGGGGAACTGAAGGCACGGCAAGGTAAGGCAAGGTGAATGGAAGGCACGGCAAGGCAAGGCAAAGCTAAAGTAAGGCAACGCAAGGCAAGGAAAGGTTAAGGCAAGGCAAGCCAAGCAAGGCTAAGGCAAGTGGAGACAAGGCTAAGGCACGACAACGCACGGCCAGGCAATGCACGGCAAAGCAAGGAAAGTGTAACGGAAGGCACGGCAGGGCAAGGCAAGGCAAGGTTAAGGCACGACAATGCAAGGCTAAAGCACAACAACGCAAGGCTTGGCAATGCAGGGCAAGGCAAGGAAAGGGTAAAGGAAGGAAAGGGAAGGCAATGCAAAGCAAGGCAAGGCAAGAGTAACGGAAGGCACGGCACGGCAATGCAAGGCAAGGCTTATGCAACGCAACGCAAGGCTAGGCAATGAAAGGCAAGGAAAGGAAAGTTTCACGGACGCAAGGCACGGCAAGGTCAAGAAAGCGAAGGCAAGGGTAACGCAAGGCAAGGCAAGGCAATGCAAATCAAGGCAAGGCAAGGGGAACGGAAGGCACGGAAAGGCAAGGCAAGCCAGGCTAGGCTAAGGTAAGGCAAGGCAAGACTATGGCACGACAACGGACGGCTAGGAAATGAACGCCAAGGCAAGGAAAGTGTAACGGAAAGCAAGGCACGGCACGTCCAGGCAAGGCTAAGGCAAGGCAACGCAAGGCAAGGGAAGGTTAACGGAAGGCAAGGCAAGGCAAAGCAAGGCCAGGCAAGGGTAACGGAAGGCAAGGAACGGCAAGGCAAGGCCAGCAAATCAATGCCAAGGAAAGGGAAGGCAAGGCTATGGCACGACAACGCACGTCTAGGTAATGCTCGGCAATGCAAGGAAAGGGTAACGGAAGGCAAGGCAAGGCAAGGCAAAGCAAGGCAAGGCAAGTGTTACGGAAGGCACGGCACGGCAAGGCAACGCAAGGCTAAAGCAAGGCAACGCAAGGCTAAGCAATGCACCGCAATGCAAGGAAACGTTAACGGAATGTAAGGCAAGGAAAAGCAAGGCCAGGCAAGGGTAACGGAAGGCAAGGCAAGGCAAGGCATGGCCAGCCAATCAAGGCTAATGCTAGGGAAGGCAAGGCTATGGCACGACAACGCAAATCTAGGTAAAGCAGGACATTGCAAGGAAAGGGTAACGGAAGGCAAGGCAAGGCAAGGCAAAGTAAGGGAAGGCAAGGGTAACGGAAGGCACGGCACGGCAAGGCAACGCAAGGCTAAAGCAAGGCAACGCAAGGCTAAGCAATGCACCGCAATGCAAGTAAAGGGTAACGGAATTCAATGCAAGGCAAAGCAAGGCCAGGCAAAGGTAATGGAAGTTACGGCAAGGGAAGGCAATGGTAACAGAAGGCAAGGGAAAGCAGTGCAAAGCAAGGCAAGGCAAGGTTAACGGAAGGCTCGGCAAGGCAAGGGAAGGACAATGCAAGGCACGACAAGGCAAGGCAACCCAAGGCTAAGCAATGCACAGCAGGGCAAGGAAAGGGTAACGGAAGAAAATGCCAGGCAAAGCAAGGCCAGGCAAGGGTAACGGAAGGCAAGGCACGGCAAGGCAAGGCAAGGCTAAAGCAAGGCAACGCTAGGCTAGGCAATGCACGGCAAGGCAACGAAAGTGTAACGGAAGCAAGGCAAGGCAAGGGAAAGCAAGGCAATGCAAGGGGAACGGAAGGCAAGGCAAGGCAAGGGAAGGACAAGGCAAGGCAAGGCCAGGCAAGGTAACGCTAAGGCACGATAACACAAGGCTAGGCTAAGGCAAGGGGAGGGAAAGATAAGGCAGGAGAACGCAAGGGTAGGCAATGCACGCAAACGCAAGGAAAGTGTAAGGGAATGCAAGGCACGGTAAGGCAAGGCAAGTCTAAGTCAAGGCAACGCAAGGCTAAGCAATGCACCGCAAGGCAAGGAAAGGGTAACGGAAGGCAATGGAAGGCAAAGCAAGGCCAGGCAAGGGTAACGGAAGTCACGGGAAGGGAAGGCAAGGCAAGGCTAAGCCAAGGCAACGCAAGGCTAAACAATGCACCGCAAGGCAACGAAATGCTAACGGAAGGCATAGCACGGCAAGGGAAGGCACGACTAAGGCAAGGCAACGCAAGGCTAGGCAATGCACGGCAAGGCAAGGAAAGGGCAACGGAAGGCCAGCCAAGGCAACGCAAAGCAAGGCAAGGCAAGGATAACGGAAGGCACGGCAATGCAAGGCAAACCAAGCTAGGCTAAGTCAAGGCAAGGCAAGGCTATGGCACCACAACGGAAGGCAAGGCAATGTACGACAAGGCAAGGAATGGGTAACGGAAGGCAAGGCAAGGCAAGACAAAGCAAGGCATGGCAAGGGTCACGGAAGGCACGGCAAAGTAAGGGAAGGACAAGGCAAGGCACGGCAACGCAAGGCAAGGCAAGGCTAAGGCACGACAAAGCAAGGCTAGGTAATGCACGGCAATGCAAGGAAAGCGTAACCGAATTCAATGCAAGGCAAAGCAAGGCCAGGCAAAAGTAATGGAATTTACGGCAAGGGAAGGCAAGGGTAACAGAAGGCAAGGGAAAGCACTGCAAAGTAAGGCAAGGCAAGGGTAACGGAAGGCACGGCAAGGTAAGGGAAGGACAATGCAAGGCACGACAAGGCAAGGCAACTCAAGGCTAAGCAATGCACCATAGGGCAAGGAAAGGGTAACAGAAGACAATGCAAGGCAAAGCAAGGCCAGGCAAGGGTAACGGAAGGCAAGGCACGGCAACGCAAGGCAAGGCTATGGCACGACAACGCACGGCTAGGTAATGCACGGCAATGCAAGGAAAGGGTAACGGAAGGCAAGGCAAGGCAAGGCAAAGCAAGGGAAGGCAAGGGGAACGGAAGGCAAGGCAAGGCAAGGCAAAGCAAGGCAAGGCAAGGGGAACGGAAGGTACGTCAAGGCAAGGGAAAGAAAGGCTAGGCAATGCACGGCAAGACAAGGAAAGGGTAAAGGAAGGCAAAGCACGGCAAGGCAAGGCAGGGCTAAGGCACGAAAACGCAAGTCTAGGCAATGCAGGACAAGGCAAGGAAAGGGTACCGTAAGGCACTGCAAGGCAAGGCAAAGCAAGGCAAGGCAAGGGTAACGGAAGGCACGGCAAGGTAAGGGAAGGACAATGCAAGGCACGACAAGTCAAGGCAACCCAAGGCTAAGCAATGCACAGCAGGGCAAGGAAAGGGTAACGGAAGAAAATGCCAGGCAAAGAAAGGCAATGCAAGTGTAATGGGAAGGCACGGCACGGCAAGGCAAGGCAAGGCTAAAGCAAGGAAACGCAAGGCTAGGTAATGCACTTAAAGGCACCGAAAGTGTAACGGAAGCAAGGCAAGGTAAGGGAAAGCAAGGCAATGCAATGGGAACGGAAGGCACGGCAAGGTAAGACAAGGTGAATGGAAGGCAGGGCAAGGTAAGGCAAAGCTAAGGTAAGGCAACGCAAGTCAAAGAGAGGTTAAGGCAAGGCAAGCCAAGCAAGGCTAAGGAAAGTGGAGACAAGGCTAAGGCACGACAACGCAAGGCTAGGCAATGCACGGCAATGCAAGGAAAGGGTAACGGAATGCAAGGCAAGGCAAGGCAAAGCAATGCAAGGCAAGGGGAACTGAAGGCACGGCAAGGTAAGGCAAGGTGAATGGAAGGCACGGCAAGGCAAGGCAAAGCTAAAGTAAGGCAACGCAAGGCAAGGAAAGGTTAAGGCAAGGCAAGCCAAGCAAGGCTAAGGCAAGTGGAGACAAGGCTAAGGCACGACAACGCACGGCCAGGCAATGCACGGCAAAGCAAGGAAAGTGTAACGGAAGGCACGGCAGGGCAAGGCAAGGCAAGGTTAAGGCACGACAATGCAAGGCTAAAGCACAACAACGCAAGGCTTGGCAATGCAGGGCAAGGCAAGGAAAGGGTAAAGGAAGGAAAGGGAAGGCAATGCAAAGCAAGGCAAGGCAAGAGTAACGGAAGGCACGGCACGGCAATGCAAGGCAAGGCTTATGCAACGCAACGCAAGGCTAGGCAATGAAAGGCAAGGAAAGGAAAGTTTCACGGACGCAAGGCACGGCAAGGTCAAGAAAGCGAAGGCAAGGGTAACGCAAGGCAAGGCAAGGCAATGCAAATCAAGGCAAGGCAAGGGGAACGGAAGGCACGGAAAGGCAAGGCAAGCCAGGCTAGGCTAAGGTAAGGCAAGGCAAGACTATGGCACGACAACGGACGGCTAGGAAATGAACGCCAAGGCAAGGAAAGTGTAACGGAAAGCAAGGCACGGCACGTCCAGGCAAGGCTAAGGCAAGGCAACGCAAGGCAAGGGAAGGTTAACGGAAGGCAAGGCAAGGCAAAGCAAGGCCAGGCAAGGGTAACGGAAGGCAAGGAACGGCAAGGCAAGGCCAGCAAATCAATGCCAAGGAAAGGGAAGGCAAGGCTATGGCACGACAACGCACGTCTAGGTAATGCTCGGCAATGCAAGGAAAGGGTAACGGAAGGCAAGGCAAGGCAAGGCAAAGCAAGGCAAGGCAAGTGTTACGGAAGGCACGGCACGGCAAGGCAACGCAAGGCTAAAGCAAGGCAACGCAAGGCTAAGCAATGCACCGCAATGCAAGGAAACGTTAACGGAATGTAAGGCAAGGAAAAGCAAGGCCAGGCAAGGGTAACGGAAGGCAAGGCAAGGCAAGGCATGGCCAGCCAATCAAGGCTAATGCTAGGGAAGGCAAGGCTATGGCACGACAACGCAAATCTAGGTAAAGCAGGACATTGCAAGGAAAGGGTAACGGAAGGCAAGGCAAGGCAAGGCAAAGTAAGGGAAGGCAAGGGTAACGGAAGGCACGGCACGGCAAGGCAACGCAAGGCTAAAGCAAGGCAACGCAAGGCTAAGCAATGCACCGCAATGCAAGTAAAGGGTAACGGAATTCAATGCAAGGCAAAGCAAGGCCAGGCAAAGGTAATGGAAGTTACGGCAAGGGAAGGCAATGGTAACAGAAGGCAAGGGAAAGCAGTGCAAAGCAAGGCAAGGCAAGGTTAACGGAAGGCTCGGCAAGGCAAGGGAAGGACAATGCAAGGCACGACAAGGCAAGGCAACCCAAGGCTAAGCAATGCACAGCAGGGCAAGGAAAGGGTAACGGAAGAAAATGCCAGGCAAAGCAAGGCCAGGCAAGGGTAACGGAAGGCAAGGCACGGCAAGGCAAGGCAAGGCTAAAGCAAGGCAACGCTAGGCTAGGCAATGCACGGCAAGGCAACGAAAGTGTAACGGAAGCAAGGCAAGGCAAGGGAAAGCAAGGCAATGCAAGGGGAACGGAAGGCAAGGCAAGGCAAGGGAAGGACAAGGCAAGGCAAGGCCAGGCAAGGTAACGCTAAGGCACGATAACACAAGGCTAGGCTAAGGCAAGGGGAGGGAAAGATAAGGCAGGAGAACGCAAGGGTAGGCAATGCACGCAAACGCAAGGAAAGTGTAAGGGAATGCAAGGCACGGTAAGGCAAGGCAAGTCTAAGTCAAGGCAACGCAAGGCTAAGCAATGCACCGCAAGGCAAGGAAAGGGTAACGGAAGGCAATGGAAGGCAAAGCAAGGCCAGGCAAGGGTAACGGAAGTCACGGGAAGGGAAGGCAAGGCAAGGCTAAGCCAAGGCAACGCAAGGCTAAACAATGCACCGCAAGGCAACGAAATGCTAACGGAAGGCATAGCACGGCAAGGGAAGGCACGACTAAGGCAAGGCAACGCAAGGCTAGGCAATGCACGGCAAGGCAAGGAAAGGGCAACGGAAGGCCAGCCAAGGCAACGCAAAGCAAGGCAAGGCAAGGATAACGGAAGGCACGGCAATGCAAGGCAAACCAAGCTAGGCTAAGTCAAGGCAAGGCAAGGCTAAGGCACGACAACACAAGGCTAGGCAATGCAAGGCAAGGCAACGAAAGGCTAACGGAAGGCATGGCACGGCAAGGCAAGGCAAGGCAACGCAAGGCTAGGCAATGCACGTCAAGGCAAGGAAAGGGTAACGGAAGGCAAGGCAAGGGAAGGCAAAGCAAGGCAGGGAAAGGGTAATGGAAGGCACTGAAATTCAAGGCAAACCAAACTAGACTAAGGCAAGGCAAGGCAATGATATAGCAGCACAACGGAAGGCAAGGCAATGTACGAGAAGGCAAGGAATGGGTAACGGAAGGCAAAGCAAGGCAAGACAAAGCAAGGCAAGGCAAGGGTAACGGAAGGCACGGCAAGGTAAGGGAAGGACAAGGCAAGGCACGGCAACGCAAGGCAAGGCAAGGCTAAGGCACGAAAACGCAAGGCTAGGTAATGCAGGGCAATGCAAGGAAAGCGTAACCGAATTCAATGCAAGGCAAAGCAAGGCCAGCAAAAGTAATGGAATTTACGGCAAGGGAAGGCAAGGGTAACAGAAGGCAAGGGATAGCACTGCAAAGTAAGGCAAGGCAAGGGTAACGGAAGGCACGGCAAGGTAAGGGAAGGACAATGCAAGTCACGACAAGGCAAGGCAACTCAAAGCTAAGCAATGCACCGCAGGGCAAGGAAAGGGTACCGGAAGGCAGTGCAAGGCAAAGCAAGGCCAGGCAAGGTTAACGGAAGGCAAGGCACGGCAAGGCAAGGCAAGGCTATGGCACGACAACGCAAGGCTAGGTAATGCACGGCAATGCAAGCAAAGGGTAACGGA
Organism: Macrotis lagotis; assembly: GCF_037893015.1. Lineage (NCBI taxonomy): Eukaryota > Metazoa > Chordata > Mammalia > Peramelemorphia > Peramelidae > Macrotis > Macrotis lagotis. The sequence goes on from NW_027422309.1 coordinate 102,129, forward strand.
AGGCAATGCAAGGCAAGGCAAAGCAAGGGAAGGCAAGGGTAACGGAAGGCAAGGCAAGGGAAGGCAAACCAAGGCAAGGCAAGGGGAACGGAAGGCACGGCAAGGTAAGGCAATGTGAATGGAAGGCACGGCAAGGCAAGGCAAAGCTAAGGTAAGGCAACGCAAGGCAAGGAAAGGTTAAGGCAAGGCAAGCCAAGCAAGGCTAAGGCAAGTGGAGACAAGGCTAAGGCACGACAACGCACGGCCAGGCAATGCACGGCAAAGCAAGGAAAGTGTAACGGAAGGCACGGCACGGCAAGGTAAGGCAAGGTTAAGACACGACAATGCAAGGCTAAGGCACGAGAACGCAAGGCTTGGCAATGCAGGGCAAGGCAAGGAAAGGGTAACGGAAGCAAGGCAAGGCAAGGGAAAGCAATGCAATGCAAGGGGAACGAAAGGCAAGGCAAGGTAAGGCAAGGGGAATGGAAGGCACGGCAAGGAAAGGGAAGGACAAGGCAAGGAACTGCCTGGCAAGGTAAGGCTAAGGCACGATAACACAAGGCTAGGCAAGTTTAAGGCAAGGGACGCCAATCAAGGCTAAGGCAAGGGGATGCAAAGTTAAGGCAGGACAACGCAAAGCTAGGCAATGCAGGGCCAGGCAAGGAAAGGGTAATGGAAGGTAAGGCAAGGCAAGGCAAAGCAAGGCAAGGCAAGTGTAACGGAAAGCACGGCACGGCAAGGCAAGGCAAGGCTAAGGCAAGGCAACGCAAGGCTAGGGAAAGATAAGGCAAGGAAACACAAGGCTAGGCAATGCACGGCAAGGCAACGGGAACGGAAGGTACGGCAAGGAAAGTCAAAGCTAAGGTAAGGAGACGCAAGGCAAGGCAAGCCAAGCAAGGCTAAGGCAAGTGGAGACAAGGCTAAGGCACTACAAAGCAAGGCTAGGCAATACACGGCTAGGCAAGGAAAGGGTAACGGAAGGCCACGCACGGGAAGGAAAGGCAAGCCGAAGGCACGAAAACGCAAGGCTAGGCAATGCAGGGCAAGGAAAGGAAAGGGTAACGGATGGCATTGCAAGGCAAGCCAAAGCAAGGCAAGGCAAGTGTTACGGAAGGTACGGCACGGCAAGGCAACGCAAGGCTAAAGCAAGGCAACGCAATGCTAAGCAATGCACCGCAATGCAAGTAAAGGGTAACGGAATTCAATGCAAGGCAAAGCAAGCCAAGGCAAGGGTAACGGAAGGCACGGCAAGGTAAGGGAAGGACAATGCAAGGCACGATAAGGCAAGGCAACCCAAGGCTAAGCAATGCACAGCAGGGCAAAGAAAGGGTAACGGAAGAAAATGCCAGGCAAAGCAAAGCCAGGCAAGGGTAACGGAAGGCAAGGCACGGCAAGGCAAGGCAAGGCTAAAGAAAGGGAACGCTAGACGAGGCAATGCACGGCAAAGTAAGGAAAGTGTAACGGAAGCAAGGCAAGGCAAGGGAAAGCAAGGCAATGCAAGGGGAACGGAAGGCAAGGCAAGGCAAGGGAAGGACAAGGCAAGGCAAGGCCAGGCAAGGTAACGCTAAGGCACGATAACACAAGGTTAGGCTAAGGCAAGGGGAGGCAAAGATAAGGCAGGAGAACGCAAGGCTAGGCAATGCACGCAAACGCAAGGAAAGCGTAAGGGAATGCAATGCACGGCAAGGCAACGAAAGTGTAACGGAAACAAGGCAAGGCAAGGGAAAGCAAGGCAATGCAAGGGGAACGGAAGGCAAGGCAAGGCAAGGCAAAGCAACGGAAGGCAAGGGCAACGGAAGGCACGGTAATGCAAGGCAAGCCAAGCTAGGCTAAGGCAAGTCAAGGCAAGGCTATGGCACAACGGCAGGCTAGGCAATATACAACAAGGTAAGGAAAGGGTAACGGAAGGCAAGGCAAGGCAAGGCAATGCAAGGCAAGGCAAGAATAATGCAAGGCACGGCAAGGCGACGGAAGACAAGCAAGGCTAAGGAAAGGCAAGGCAAGGCTATGGCACGAGAACGCAAAGCTAGGCAATGCACGGCAAGGCAAGGAAAGTGCAACCCAAGCAAGGCAAGGCAAGGGAAAGCAATGAAATGCATGGGGAACGAAAGGCAAGGCAAGGTAAGGCACGGGGAATGGAAGGCACGGCAAGGAAAGGGAAGGACAAGGCAAGGCACTGCAGGCAAGGTAAGGCTAAGGAATGATAACACAAGGCTAGGCAAGTTTAAGGCAAGGGACGCCAATCAAGGCTAAGGCAAGGTGATGCAAAGCTAAGGCAGGACAACGCAAGGCTAGGCAATGCAGGGCCAGGCAAGGAAAGGGTAATGGAAGGCAAGGCAAGGCAAGGCAAAGCAAGCGAAGGCAAGGGGAACGGAAGGCAAGGCAAGGCAAGGCAAAGCAAGGCAAGGCAAGGGGAACGGAAGGTACGTCAAGGCAAGGGAAAGAAAGGCTAGGCAATGCACGGCAAGACAAGGAAAGGGTAAAGGAAGGCAAAGCACGGCAAGGCAAGGCAGGGCTAAGGAACGAAAACGCAAGGCTAGGCAATGCAGGACAAGGCAAGGAAAGGGTACCGTAAGGCACTGCAAGGCAAGGCAAAGCAAGGCAATGCAAGTGTAACGGAAGGCACGGCACGGCAAGGCAAGGCAAGGCTAAAGCCAGGCAACGCAAGGCTAGGCAATGCACTTAAAGGCACCGAAAGTGTAACGGAAGCAAGGCAAGGTAAGGGAAAGCAAGGCAATGCAATGGGAACGGAAGGCACGGCAAGGTAAGGCAAGGTGAATGGAAGGCAGGGCAAGGCAAGGCAAAGCTAAGGTAAGGCAACGCAAGTCAAAGAGAGGTTAAGGCAAGGCAAGCCAAGCAAGGCTAAGGAAAGTGGAGACAAGGCTAAGGCACGACAACGCAAGGCTAGGCAATGCACGGCAATGCAAGGAAAGGGTAACGGAATGCAAGGCAAGGCAAGGCAAAGCAATGCAAGGCAAGGGGAACGGAAGGCACGGCAAGGTAAGGCAAGGTGAATGGAAGGCACAGCAAGGCAAGGCAAAGCTAAAGTAAGGCAACGCAAGGCAAGGAAAGGTTAAGGCAAGGCAAGCCAAGCAAGGCTAAGGCAAGTGGAGACAAGGCTAAGGCACAACCACGCACGGCCAGGCAATGCACGGCAAAGCAAGGAAAGTGTAACGGAAGTCACGGCACGGCAAGGCAAGGCAAGGTTAAGGCACGACAATGCAAGACTAAGGCACAACAACGCAAGGCTTGGCAATGCAGGGCAAGGCAAGGAAAGGGTAACTCAAGGCAAGGCACGGCCTGGCAAGGCAAGGCTAAGGCACGACAACGCAAGGCTAGGCAATGCAAGGCAAGACAACGAAAGGCTAACGGAAGGCATGGCAAGGCAAGGCAAGGCTAAGGCAAGGCAACGCAAGGCTAGGCAATGCACGGCAAGGCAAGGAAAGGGCAACGGAAGGCAAGGCAAGTCAAAGCAAGGCAGGGAAATGGTAACGGAAGGCACTGAAATGCAAGGCAAATCAAACTACACTAAGGCAAGGCAAGGCAAGGATATGGCAGCATAACGGCCGGTAAGGCAATGTACGACAAGGCAAGGAATGGGTAACGGAAGGCAAGGCAACCAAGATAAAGCAAGGGAAGACAAGGGTAACGGAAGGTACGGCAAGGTAATGGAAGGACAAGGCAAGGCACGGCAAGTCAAGGCAAGACAAGGCTAAGGCACGACAACGCAAGGCTAGGCAATACACGGCAAGGTAAGGAAACGGTAGCGCAAGGAAAGGCACGGTCAGGCAAGGCAAGGCTAAGGCACGACAACGCAAGGCTAAGCACTGCACCGCAAATCAAGGAAACGTTAACGGAAGGCACGGCAAGGAAAAGCAATGCCAGGCAAGGGTAACGAAAGGCAAGGCACGGCAAGGCATGGCCAGCCAATCAAGGCTAAGGCTAGGGAAGGCAAGGCTATGGCACGACAACGCAAATCTAGGTAATGAAGGACATTGCAAGGAAAGGGTAACGGAAGGCAAGGCAAGGCAAGGCAAAGCAAGGCAAGGCAATGGTAACGGAAGGCACGGCAATGGATGGCAAGCCAATCTAGGCTAAGGCAAGGCAACGCAAGGCTAGGGCACCAGAACTGAAGGTAAGGCAATGTACGACAACGCAAGGAATGGGTAACGGAAGGCAAGGCAAGGCAAGACAAAGCAAGGCAAGGCAAGGGTAACGGAAGGCACGGCAAGGTAAGGGAAGGACAAAGTAAGGCACGGCAAGGCAAGGCAAGGCAAGGAAAGGGTAACAGAAGGCAAGGAAGGCAAGGCAAAGCAAGGCAAGGCAAGGGTAACGGAAGGTCCGACACGGTAAGGCAAGGTAAAGAAAGGCTAGGCAATGCACGGCTAGGCAAGGAAAGGGTAACGGAAGGCAACGCACGGGAAGGCAAGGCAAGCCGAAGGCACGAAAACGCAAGGCTAGGCAATGCAGGGCAAGGAAAGGAAAGGGTAACGGATGGCATTGCAAGGCAAGCCAAAGCAAGGCAAGGCAAGTGTTACAGAAGGTACGGCACGGCAAGGCAACGCAAGGCTAATGCAAGGCAACGCAATGCTAAGCAATGCACCGCAATGCAAGTAAAGGGTAAGGGAATTCAATCAAAGGCAAAGCAAGGCAAGGCAAGGGTAACGGAAGGCACGGCAAGGTAAGGGAAGGACAATGCAAGGCACGACAAGGCAAGGCAACCCAAGGCTAAGCAATGCACAGCAGGGCAAGGAAAGGGTAAAGGAAGAAAATGCCAGGCAAAGCAAAGCCAGGCAAGGGTAACGGAAGGCAAGGCACGGCAAGGCAAGGCCAGCCAATCAAGGATAAGGCTAGGGAAGGCAAGGCTATGGCACGACAACGCAAATCTAGGTAATGCAGGACATTGCAAGGAAAGGGTAACGGAAGGCAAGGCAAGGCAACGCAAAGCAAGGGAAGGCAAGGGTAACGGAAGGCAAGGAAAGGCGAGGCAAACCAAGGCAAGGCAATGGTAACGGAAGGCACGGCAATGGAAGGCAAGCCAATCTAGGCTAAGGCAAGGCAACGCAAGGCTATGGCACCACAACGGAAGGCAAGGCAATGTACGACAACGCAAGGAATGGGTAACGGAAGGCAAGGCAAGGCAAGACAAAGCAAGGCAAGGCAAGGGTAACGGAAGGCACGGCAAGGTAAGGGAAGGGCAAAGTAAGGCACGGCAAGGCAAGGCAAGGCAAGGAAAGGGTAACAGAAGGCAAGGAAGGCAAGGCAAAGCAAGGCAAGGCAAGGGTAACGGAAGGTCCGACACGGTAAGGCAAGGTAAAGAAAGGCTAGGCAATGCACGGCTAGGCAAGGAAAGGGTAACGGAAGGCAACGCACGGGAAGGCAAGGCAAGCCGAAGGCACGAAAACGCAAGGCTAGGCAATGCAGGGCAAGGAAATGAAAGGGTAACGGATGGCATTGCAAGGCAAGCCAAAGCAAGGCAAGGCAAGTGTTACGGAAGGTACGGCACGGCAAGGCAACGCAAGGCTAATGCAAGGCAACGCAATGCTAAGCAATGCACCGCAATGCAAGTAAAGGGTAAGGGAATTCAATTTAAGGCAAAGCAAGGCAAGGCAAGGGTAACGGAAGGCACGGCAAGGTAAGGGAAGGACAATGCAAGGCACGACAAGGCAAGGCAACCCAAGGCTAAGCAATGCACAGCAGGGCAAGGAAAGGGTAAAGGAAGAAAATGCCAGGCAAAGCAAAGCCAGGCAAGGGTAACGGAAGGCAAGGCACGGCAAGGCAAGGCAAGGCTAAAGCAAGGCAACGCTAGGCTAGGCAATGCACGGCAAGGCAACGAAAGTGTAACGGAAGCAAGGCAAGGCAAGGGAAAGCAAGGCAATGCAAGGGGAACGGAAGGCAAGGCAAGGCAAGGGAAGGACAAGGCAAGGCAAGGCCAGGCAAGGTAACGCTAAGGCACGATAACACAAGGCTAGGCTAAGGCAAGGGGAGGGAAAGATAAGGCAGGAGAACGCAAGGCTAGGCAATGCACGCAAATGCAAGGAAAGCGTAAGGGAATGCAATGCATGGCAAGGCAACGAAAGTGTAATTGAAACAAGGCAAGGCAAGGAAAAGAAGGCAATGCAAGGGGAACGGGAGGCAAGGCAAGGCAAGGCAAAGCAACGGAAGGCAAGGGCAACGGAAGGCACGGTAATGCAAGGCAAGCCAAGCTAGGCTAAGGCAAGTCAAGGCAAGGCTATGGCACAACGGAAGGCTAGGCAATATACAACAAGGTAAGGAAAGGGTAACGGAAGACAAGGCAAGGCAAGGCAATGCAAGGCAAGGCAAGAGTAACGCAAGGCACGGCAAGGCCACGGAAGAGAAGCAAGGCTAAGGAAAGGCAAGGCAAGTCTATGGCACGAGAACGCAAAGCTAGGCAATGCACGGCAAGGCAAGGAAAGGGTAACCCAAGCAAGGCAAGGCAAGGGAAAGCAATGCAATGCAAGGGGTACGAAAGGCAAGGCAAGGTAAGGCAAGAGAAATGGAAGGCACGGCAAGGAAAGGGAAGGACAAGGCAAGGCACTGCCAGGCAAGGTAAGGCTAAGGCACGATAACACAAGGCTAGGCAAGTTTAAAGCAAGGGACGCCAATCAAGGCTAAGGCAAGGGGATGCAAAGCTAAGGCAGGACAACGCAAGGCTAGGCAATGCAGGGCCAGGCAAGGAAAGGGTAATGGAAGGCAAGGCAAGGCAAGGCAAAGCAAGGCAAGGCAAGTGTAACGGAAAGCACGGCACGGCAAAGCAAGGCAAGGCTAAGGTAAGGCAACGCAAGGCTAGGGAAAGATAAGGCAAGGAAACACAAGGCAAAGCAATGCACGGCAAGGCAAGGGGAACGGAAAGTACGGCAAGGCAAGGCAAAGCTAAGGGAAGGCAACGCAAGGCAAGGCAAGCCAAGCAAGGCTAAGGCAAGTGGAGACAAGGCTAAGGCACTACAAAGCAAGGCTACGCAATGCACGGTAAAGCAAGGAAAGTGTAACGGAAGGCAAGGCAAGGCAAGGCAAAGCAAGGCAAGGCAAGGGTAACGGAAGACAAGGCAAGGCAAGGCAAAGCAAGGCAAGGCAAGGGGAACAGAAGGCACGGAAAGGTAAGGTAAGGACAAGGCAAGGCCCAGCAAGGCAAGGCAAGGCTAAGACATGACAACACAAGGCTAGGCAATGCAAAGCAAGGCAAGGAAAGGGTAAGTCAAGGCAAGGCACGGCCAGGCAAGGCAAGGGTAAGGCACGAAAACGCAAGGCTAGGCAATGCACGGCAAGACAACGAAAGGCTAACAGAAGGCATGGCACGGCAAGGCAAGGCAAGGCTAAGGCAAGGCAACGCAAGGCTAGGCAATGCACGGCAAGGCAAGGAAAGGGCAACGGAAGGCAAGGCAAGGCAAGGCAAAGCAAGGCAGGGAAAGGGTAACGGAAGGCACTGAAATGCAAGGCAAACCAAACTAGACTAAGGCAAGGCAAGGCAAGGATATGGCAGCATAACGGAAGGTAAGGCAATGTAGGACAAGGCAAGGAATGGGTAACAGAAGGCAAGACACCCAAGATAAAGCAAGGGAAGACAAGGGTAACGGAAGGTACGGCAAGGTAAGGGAAGGACAAGGCAAGGCACGGCAAGTCAAGGCAAGACAAGGCTAAGGCACGACAACGCAAGGCTAAGAAATGCACCGCAAGGCAAGGAAACGTTAACGGAAGGCAAGGCAAGGAAAAGCAAGGCCAGGCAAGGGTAACGGAAGGCAAGGCACGGCAAGGCATGGCCAGCCAATCAAGGCTAATGCTAGGGAAGGCAAGGCTATGGCACGACAACACAAATCTAGGTAATGCAGGACATTGCAAGGAAAGGGTAACGGAAGGGAAGGCAAAGCAAGGGAAGGCAAGGGTAACGGAAGCCAAGGAAAGGCAAGGCAAAGCAAGGCAAGGCAAGGGTAACGGAATGCACGGCAATGGAAGGCAAGCCAATCTAGGCTAAGGCAAGGCAACGCAAGGCTATGGCACCACAACGGAAGGCAAAGCAATGTACGACAACGCAAGGAATGGGTAACGGAAGGCAAGGCAAGGCAAGACAAACCTAGGCAAGGCAAGGGTAACGGAAGGCACGGCAAGGTAAGGGAAGTACAAAGTAAGGCACGGCAAGGCAAGGCAAGGCAAGGAAATGGTAACAGAAGGCAAGGAAGGCAAGGCAAAGCAAGGCAAGGCAAGGGTAACGGAAGGCCTGACACGGTAAGGCAAGGTAAAGAAAGGCTAGGCAATGCACGGCTAGGCAAGGAATGGGTAACGGAAGGAAACGCACGGCAAGGCAAGGCAAGCCGAAGGCACGAAAACGCAAGGCTAGGCAATGCAGGGCAAGGCAAGGAAAGGGTAACGGATGGCATTGCAAGGCAAGGCAAAGCAAGGGAAGGCAAGTGTAACGGAAGGCACGGCACCACAAGGCAACGCAAGGCTAAAGCAAGGCAACGCAAGGCTAAGCAATGCACCGCAATGCAAGTAAAGGGTAACGGAATTCAATGCAAGGCATAGCAAGGCCAGGCAAATGTAATGAAAGTTACGGCAAGGGAAGGCAAGGGTAACAGAAGGCAAGGGAAAGCACTGCAAAGGAAGGCAAGGCAAGGGTAACGGAAGGCATGGCAAGGTAAGGGAAGGACAATGCAAGGCACGACAAGGCAAGGCAACCCAAGGCTAAGCAATGCACAGCAGAGCAAGGAAATGGTAACGGAGGAAAATGCCAGGCAAAGCAAGGCCAGGCAAGGGTAACGGAAGGCAAGGCACGGCAAGGCAAGGCAAGGCTAAAGCAAGGCAAGGCAAGGCTAGGCAATGCACGGCAAGGCAACGAAAGTGTAACGGAAGCAAGGCAAGGCAAGGGAAAGCAAGGCAATGCAAGGGGAACGGAAGGCAAGGCAAGGCAAGGGAAGGACAAGGCAAGGCAAGGCCAGGCAAGGTAACGCTAAGGCACGATAACACAAGGCTAGGCTAAGGCAAGGGGAGGGAAAGATAAGGCAGGAGGACGCAAGGCTAGGCAATGCACGCAAACGCAAGGAAAGCGTAAGGGAATGCAATGCACGGCAAGGCAACGAAAGTGTAACGGAAACAAGGCAAGGCAAGGGAAAGCAAGGCAATGCAAGGGGAACGGAAGGCAAGGCAAGGCCAGGGAAGGACAAGGCAAGGCAAGGCCAGGCAAGGTAACGCTAAGGCACGATAACACAAGGCTAGTCTAAGGCAAGGGGAGGGAAAGATTAGGCAGGAGAACGCAAGGCTAGGCAATGCACGCAAACGCAAGGAAAGTGTAAGGGAATGCAAGGCACGGCAAGGCAAGGCAAGTCTAAGTCAAGGCAACGCAAGGCTAAGCAATGCACCGCAAGGCAAGGAAAGGGTAACGGAAGGCAATGGAAGGCAAAGCAAAGCCAGGCAAGGGTAACGGAAGTCACGGGAAGGTAAGGCAAGGCAAGGCTAAGACAAGGCAACGCAAGGCTAAGCAATGCACCGCAAGGCAACGAAAGGCTAACGGAAGGCATAGCACGGCAAGGCAAGGCACGACTAAGCAATGCAACGCAAGGCTACGCAATGCCCGGCAAGGCAAAGAAAGGGCAACGGAAGGCCAGCCAAGGCAAGGCAAAGCAAGGCAAGGCAAGGATAACGGAAGGCACGGCAATGCAAGGCAAACCAAGCTAGGCTATGTCAAGGCAAGGCAACTCTATGGCACCACAACGGAAGGCAAGGCAATGTACGACAAGGCAAGGAATGGGTAACGGAAGGCAAGGCAAGGCAAGACAAAGCAAGGCATGGCAAGGGTAACGGAAGGCACGGCAAAGTAAGGGAAGGACAAGGCAAGGCACGGCCAGCAAGGCAAGGCAAGGCTAAGTCACGACAAAGCAAGGCTAGGTAATGCACGGCAATGCAAGGAAAGGGTAACGGAATTCAATGCAAGGCAAAGCAAGGCCAGGCAAAAGTAATGGAATTTACGGCAAGGGAAGGCAAGGGTAACAGAAGGCAAGGGAAAGCACTGCAAAGCAAGGCAAGGCAAGGGTAAGGGAAGGCACGGCAAGGTAAGGGAAGGACAATGCAAGGCACGACAAGGCAAGGCAACTCAAGGCTAAGCAATGCACCACAGGGCAAGGAAAGGGTAACAGAAGGCAAGGCAAGGCAAAGCAAGGGCAGGCAAGGGTAACGGAAGGCAAGGCACGGCAAGGCAAGGCAAGGCTATGGCACGACACCGCACGGCTAGGTAATGCACGGCAATGCAAGGAAAGGGTAACGGAAGGCAAGGCAAGGCAAGGCAAAGCAAGGGAAGGCAAGGGGAACGGAAGGCAAGGCAAGGCAAGGCAAAGCAAGGCAAGGCAAGGGGAACGGAAGGTACGTGAAGGCAAAGGAAAGAAAGGCTAGGCAATGCACGGCAAGACAAGGAAAGGGTAAAGGAAGGCAAAGCACGGCAAGGCAAGGCAGGGCTAAGGCACGAAAACGCAAGTCTAGGCAATGCAGGACAAGGCAAGGAAAGGGTACCGTAAGGCACTGCAAGGCAAGGCAAAGCAAGGCAAGGCAAGGGTAACGGAAGGCACGGCAAGGTAAGGGAAGGACAATGCAAGGCACGACAAGTCAAGGCAACCCAAGGCTAAGCAATGCACAGCAGGGCAAGGAAAGGGTAACGGAAGAAAATGCCAGGCAAAGAAAGGCAATGCAAGTGTAACGGAAGGCACGGCACGGCAAGGCAAGGCAAGGCTAAAGCAAGGAAACGCAAGGCTAGGCAATGCACTTAAAGGCACCGAAAGTGTAACGGAAGCAAGGCAAGGTAAGGGAAAGCAAGGCAATGCAATGGGAACGGAAGGCACGGCAAGGTAAGACAAGGTGAATGGAAGGCAGGGCAAGGCAAGGCAAAGCTAAGGTAAGGCAACGCAAGTCAAAGAGAGGTTAAGGCAAGGCAAGCCAAGCAAGGCTAAGGAAAGTGGAGACAAGACTAAGGCACGACAACGCAAGGCTAGGCAATGCACGGCAATGCAAGGAAAGGGTAACGGAATGCAAGGCAAGGCAAGGCAAAGCAATGCAAGGCAAGGGGAACTGAAGGCACGGCAAGGTAAGGCAAGGTGAATGGAAGGCACGGCAAGGCAAGGCAAAGCTAAAGTAAGGCAACGCAAGGCAAGGAAAGGTTAAGGCAAGGCAAGCCAAGCAAGGCTAAGGCAAGTGGAGACAAGGCTAAGGCACGACAACGCACGGCCAGGCAATGCACGGCAAAGCAAGGAAAGTGTAACGGAAGGCACGGCAGGGCAAGGCAAGGCAAGGTTAAGGCACGACAATGCAAGGCTAAAGCACAACAACGCAAGGCTTGGCAATGCAGGGCAAGGCAAGGAAAGGGTAAAGGAAGGAAAGGGAAGGCAATGCAAAGCAAGGCAAGGCAAGAGTAACGGAAGGCACGGCACGGCAATGCAAGGCAAGGCTTATGCAACGCAACGCAAGGCTAGGCAATGAAAGGCAAGGAAAGGAAAGTTTCACGGACGCAAGGCACGGCAAGGTCAAGAAAGCGAAGGCAAGGGTAACGCAAGGCAAGGCAAGGCAATGCAAATCAAGGCAAGGCAAGGGGAACGGAAGGCACGGAAAGGCAAGGCAAGCCAGGCTAGGCTAAGGTAAGGCAAGGCAAGACTATGGCACGACAACGGACGGCTAGGAAATGAACGCCAAGGCAAGGAAAGTGTAACGGAAAGCAAGGCACGGCACGTCCAGGCAAGGCTAAGGCAAGGCAACGCAAGGCAAGGAAAGGTTAACGGAAGGCAAGGCCAGCAAATCAAGGCTAAGGAAAGGGAAGGCAAGGCTATGGCACGACAACGCACGTCTAGGTAATGCTCGGCAATGCAAGGAAAGGGTAACGGAAGGCAAGGCAAGGCAAGGCAAAGCAAGGCAAGGGAAGTGTTACGGAAGGCACGGCAGGGCAAGGCAACGCAAGGCTAAAGCAAGGCAACGCAAGGCTAAGCAATGCACCGCAATGCAAGGAAACGTTAACGGAATGTAAGGCAAGGAAAAGCAAGGCCAGGCAAGGGTAACGGAAGGCAAGGCAAGGCAAGGCATGGCCAGCCAATCAAGGCTAATGCTAGGGAAGGCAAGGCTATGGCACGACAACGCAAATCTAGGTAAAGCAGGACATTGCAAGGAAAGGGTAACGGAAGGCAAGGCAAGGCAAGGCAAAGTAAGGGAAGGCAAGGGTAACGGAAGGCACGGCACGGCAAGGCAACGCAAGGCTAAAGCAAGGCAACGCAAGGCTAAGCAATGCACCGCAATGCAAGTAAAGGGTAACGGAATTCAATGCAAGGCAAAGCAAGGCCAGGCAAAGGTAATGGAAGTTACGGCAAGGGAAGGCAATGGTAACAGAAGGCAAGGGAAAGCAGTGCAAAGCAAGGCAAGGCAAGGGTAACGGAAGGCTCGGCAAGGCAAGGGAAGGACAATGCAAGGCACGACAAGGCAAGGCAACCCAAGGCTAAGCAATGCACAGCAGGGCAAGGAAAGGGTAACGGAAGAAAATGCCAGGCAAAGCAAGGCCAGGCAAGGGTAACGGAAGGCAAGGCACGGCAAGGCAAGGCAAGGCTAAAGCAAGGCAACGCTAGGCTAGGCAATGCACGGCAAGGCAACGAAAGTGTAACGGAAGCAAGGCAAGGCAAGGGAAAGCAAGGCAATGCAAGGGGAACGGAAGGCAAGGCAAGGCAAGGGAAGGACAAGGCAAGGCAAGGCCAGGCAAGGTAACGCTAAGGCACGATAACACAAGGCTAGGCTAAGGCAAGGGGAGGGAAAGATAAGGCAGGAGAACGCAAGGCTAGGCAATGCACGCAAACGCAAGGAAAGTGTAAGGGAATGCAAGGCACGGTAAGGCAAGGCAAGTCTAAGTCAAGGCAACGCAAGGCTAAGCAATGCACCGCAAGGCAAGGAAAGGGGAACGGAAGGCAATGGAAGGCAAAGCAAGGCCAGGCAAGGGTAACGGAAGTCACGGGAAGGGAAGGCAAGGCAAGGCTAAGCCAAGGCAACGCAAGGCTAAACAATGCACCGCAAGGCAACGAAATGCTAACGGAAGGCATAGCACGGCAAGGGAAGGCACGACTAAGGCAAGGCAACGCAAGGCTAGGCAATGCACGGCAAGGCAAGGAAAGGGCAACGGAAGGCCAGCCAAGGCAAGGCAAAGCAAGGCAAGGCAAGGATAACGGAAGGCACGGCAATGCAAGGCAAACCAAGCTAGGCTAAGTCAAGGCAAGGCAAGGCTATGGCACCACAACGGAAGGCAAGGCAATGTACGACAAGGCAAGGAATGGGTAACGGAAGGCAAGGCAAGGCAAGACAAAGCAAGGCATGGCAAGGGTCACGGAAGGCACGGCAAAGTAAGGGAAGGACAAGGCAAGGCACGGCAACGCAAGGCAAGGCAAGGCTAAGGCACGACAAAGCAAGGCTAGGTAATGCACGGCAATGCAAGGAAAGCGTAACCGAATTCAATGCAAGGCAAAGCAAGGCCAGGCAAAAGTAATGGAATTTACGGCAAGGGAAGGCAAGGGTAACAGAAGGCAAGGGAAAGCACTGCAAAGTAAGGCAAGGCAAGGGTAACGGAAGGCACGGCAAGGTAAGGGAAGGACAATGCAAGGCACGACAAGGCAAGGCAACTCAAGGCTAAGCAATGCACCACAGGGCAAGGAAAGGGTAACAGAAGGCAATGCAAGGCAAAGCAAGGCCAGGCAAGGGTAACGGAAGGCAAGGCACGGCAACGCAAGGCAAGGCTATGGCACGACAACGCACGGCTAGGTAATGCACGGCAATGCAAGGAAAGAATAACGGAAGGCAAGGCAAGGCAAAGCAAGGGAAGGCAAGGGTAACGGAAGGCAAGGGAATGCAAGGTAAAGCAAGGCAAGGGGAACGGAAGGTACGTCAAGGCAAGGGAAAGAAAGGCTAGGCAATGCACGGCAAGACAAGGAAATGGTAAAGGAAGGCAAAGCACGGCAAGGAAAGGCAGGGCTAAGGAACGAAAACGCAAGGCTAGGCAATGCAGGACAAGGCAAGGAAAGGGTACCGTAAGGCACTGCAAGGCAAGGCAAAGCAAGGCAATGCAAGTGTAACGGAAGGCACGGCACGGCAAGGCAAGGCAAGGCTAAAGCAAGGAAACGCAAGGCTAGGCAATGCACTTAAAGGCACCGAAAGTGTAACGGAAGCAAGGCAAGGTAAGGGAAAGCAAGGCAATGCAATGGGAACGGAAGGCACGGCAAGGTAAGGCAAGGTGAATGGAAGGCAGGGCAAGGCAAGGCAAAGCTAAGGTAAGGCAACGCAAGTCAAAGAGAGGATAAGGCACGGCAAGCCAAGCAAGGCTAAGGAAAGTGGAGACAAGGCTAAGGCACGACAACGCAAGGCTAGGCAATGCACGGCAAAGCAAGGAAAGTGTAACGGAAGGCACGGCACGGCAATGCAAGGCAAGGTTATGGCACGACAACGCAAGTCTAAGGCACGACAACGCAAGGCTTGGCAATGCAGGGCAAGGCAAGGAAAGTGTAACGGAAGGAAAGGCAAGGCAAGGCAAAGCAAGGCAACGCAAGGGGAATGGAAGGCACGGAAAGGTAAGGTAAGGACAAGGCAGGGCCCAGCAAGGCAAGGCAAGGCTAAGGCATGACAACGCAAGGCTAGGCAATGCAAAGCAAGGCAAGGAAAGGGTAACTCAAGGCAAGGCACGGCCAGGCAAGGCAAGGCTAAGGCACGACAACACAAGGCTAGGCAATGCAAGGCAAGGCAACGAAAGGCTAACGGAAGGCATGGCACGGCAAGGCAAGGCAAGGCAACGCAAGGCTAGGCAATGCACGTCAAGGCAAGGAAAGGGTAACGGAAGGCAAGGAAAGGGTAACGGAAGGCAAGGCAAGGGAAGGCAAAGCAAGGCAGGGAAAGGGAAATGGAAGGCACTGAAATTCAAGGCAAACCAAACTAGACTAAGGCAAGGCAAGGCAATGATATAGCAGCACAACGGATGGCAAGGCAATGTACGAGAAGGCAAGGAATGGGTAACGGAAGGCAAAGCAAGGCAAGAAAAATCAAGGCAAGGCACGGGTAACGGAAGGCACGGCAAGGTAAGGGAAGGACAAGGCAAGGCACGGCAACGCAAGGCAAGGCAAGGCTAAGGCACGACAACGCAAGGCTAGGTAATGCACGGCAATGCAAGGAAAGCGTAACCGAATTCAATGCAAGGCAAAGCAAGGCCAGGCAAAAGTAATGGAATTTACGGCAAGGGAAGGCAAGGGTAACAGAAGGCAAGGGATAGCACTGCAAAGTAAGGCAAGGCAAGGGTAACGGAAGGCACGGCAAGGTAAGGGAAGGACAATGCAAGTCTCGACAAGGCAAGGCAACTCAAAGCTAAGCAATGCACCGCAGGGCAAGGAAAGGGTAACGGAAGGCAGTGCAAGGCAAAGCAAGACCAGGCAAGGTTAACGGAAGGCAAGGCACGGCAAGGCAAGGCAAGGCTATGGCACGACAACGCAAGGCTAGGTAATGCACGGCAATGCAAGCAAAGGGTAACGGAAGGCAATGCAAGGCAAGGCAAAGCAAGGGAAGGCAAGGGTAACGGAAGGCAAGGCAAGGGAAGGCAAAGCAAGGCAAGGCAAGGGGAACGGAAGGCACGGCAAGGTAAGGCAAGGTCAATGGAAGGCACGGCAAGGCAAGGCAAAGCTAAGGTAAGGCAAGGCAAGGAAAGGAAAGGTTAAGGCAAGGCAAGACAAGCAAGGCTAAGGCAAGGCAACGCAAGGCTATGCACCACAACGAAAGGCAAGGCAATGTACGACAACGCAAGGAATGGGTAACGGAAGGCAAGGCAAGGCAAGACAAAGCAAGGCAAGGCAAGGGTAATGGAAGGCACGGCAAGGTAAGGGAAGGACAAAGTAAGGCACGGCAAGGCAAGGCAAGGCAAGGAAAGTGTAACAGAAGGCAAGGAAGGCAAGGCAAAGCAAGGCAAGGCAAGGGTAACGGAAGGTCCGACACGGTAAGGCAAGGTAAAGAAAGGCTAGGCAATGCACGGCTAGGCAAGGAAAGGGTAACGGAAGGCAACGCACGGCAAGGCAAGGCAAACCGAAGGCACGAAAACGCAAGTCTAGGCAATGCAGGGCAAGGAAATGAAAGGGTAACGGATGGCATTGCAAGGCAAGCCAAAGCAAGGCAAGGCAATTGTTACGGAAGGTACGGCACGGCAAGGCAACGCAAGGCTAAAGCAAGGCAACGCAATGCTAAGCAATGCACCGCAATGCAAGTAAAGGGTAACGGAATTCAATGCAAGGCAAAGCAAGGCAAGGCAAGGGTAACGGAAGGCACGGCAAGGTAAGGGAAGGACAATGCAAGGCACGACAAGGCAAGGCAACCCAAGGCTAAGAAATGTACAGCAGGGCAAGGAAAGGGTAACGGAAGAAAATGCCAGGCAAAGCAAAGCCAGGCAAGGGTAACGGAAGGCAAGGCACGGCAAGGCAAGGGAAGGCTAAAGCAAGGCAACGCTAGGCTAGGCAATGCACGGCAAGGCAACGAAAGTGTAACGGAAGCAAGGCAAGGCAAGGGAAAGCAAGGCAATGCAAGGGGAACGGAAGGCAAGGGAAGGCAAGGGAAGGACAAGGCAAGGCAAGGCCAGGCAAGGTAACGCTAAGGCACGATAACAGAAGGCTAGGCTAAGGCAAGGGGAGGGAAAGATAAGGCAGGAGAACGCAAGGCTAGGCAATGCACGCAAACGCAAGGAAAGCGTAAGGGAATGCAATGCACGGCAAGGCAACGAAAGTGTAACGGAAACAAGGAAAGGCAAGGGAAAGCAAGGCAATGCAAAGGGAACGGAAGGCAAGGCTAGGCAAGGCAAAGCAAGGGAAGGCAAGGGCAACGGGAGGCACGGTAATGCACGGCAAGCCAAGATAGGCTAAGGCAAGTCAAGGCAAGGCTATGGCACAACGGAAGGCTAGGCAATATGCAACAAGTTAAGGAAAGGGTAACGGAAGGCAAGGCTAAGGCATGACAACGCATGGCTAGGCAATGCAAAGCAAGGCAAGGAAAGGGTAACTCAAGGCAAGGCACGGCCAGGCAAGGCAAGGCTAAGTCACGACAACGCAAGGCTAGGCAATGCACGGCAAGACAACGAAAGGCTAACGGAAGGCATGGCACGGCAAGGCAAGGCAAGGCTAAGGCAAGGCAACGCAAGGCTAGGCAATGGACGGCAAGGCAAGGAACGGGCAACGGAAGGCAAGGCAAGGCAAGGCAAAGCAAGGCAGGGAAAGGGTAACGGAAGGCACTGAAATGCAAGGCAAACCAAACTAGACTAAGGCAAAGCAAGGCAAGGATATGGCAGCATAACGGAAGGTAAGGCAATGTACGACAAGGCAAGGAATGGGTAACGGAAGGCAAGGCAACCAAGATAAAGCAAGGGAAGACAAGGGTAACGGAAGGTACGGCAAGGTAAGGGAAGGACAAGGCAAGGCACGGCAAGTCAAGGCAAGACAAGGCTAAGGCACGACAACGCAAGACTAAGAATTGCACCGCAAGGCAAGGAAACGTTAACGGAAGGCAAGGCAAGGAAAAGCAAGGCCAGGCAAGGGTAACGGAAGGCAAGGCACGGCAAGGCATCTCCAGCCAATCAAGGCTAATGCTAGGGAAGGCAAGGCTATGGCACGACAACGCAAATCTAGGTAATGCAGGACATTGCAAGGAAAGGGTAACGGAAGGCAGGGCAAAGCAAGGGAAGGCAAGGGTAACGGAAGGGAAGGAAAGGCAAGGCAAAGCAAGGCAAGGCAAGGGTAACGGAAGGCACGGCAATGGAAGGCAAGCCAATCTAGGCTAAGGCAAGGCAACGCAAGGCTATGGCACCACAACGGAAGGCAAGGCAATGTACGACAACGCAAGGAATGGGTAACGGAAGGCAAGGCAAGGCAAGACAAAGCAAGGCAAGGCAAGGGTAACGGAAGGCACGGCAAGGTAAGGGAAGTACAAAGTAAGGCACGGCAAGGCAAGGCAAGGCAAGGAAAGGGTAACAGAAGGCAAGGAAGGCAAGGCAAAGCAAGGCAAGGCAAGGCTAACGGAAGGCCCGACACGGTGAGGCAAGGTAAAGAAAGGCTAGGCAATGCACGGCTAGGCAAGGAAAGGGTAACGGAAGGCAACGCACGGCAAGGCAAGGCAAGACGAAGGCACGAAAACGGAAGGCTAGGCAATGCAGGGCAAGGCAAGGAAAGGGTAAAGGATGGCATTGCAAGGCAAGGTTATGGCACGACAACGCAAGGCTAAGGCACGACAACGCAAGGCTTGGCAATGCAGGGCAAGGCAAGGAAAGTGTAACGGAAGGAAAGGCAAGGCAAGGCAAAGCAAGGCAACGCAAGGGGAATGGAAGGCACGGAAAGGTAAGGTAAGGACAAGGCAAGGCCCAGCAAGGCAAGGCAAGGCTAAGGCATGACAACGCAAGGCTAGGCAATGCAAAGCAAGGCAAGGAAAGGGTAACTCAAGGCAAGGCACGGCCAGGCAAGGCAAGGCTAAGGCACGACAACACAAGGCTAGGCAATGCAAGGCAAGGCAACGAAAGGCTAACGGAAGGCATGGCACGGCAAGGCAAGGCAAGGCAACGCAAGGCTAGGCAATGCACGTCAAGGCAAGGAAAGGGTAACGGAAGGCAAGGCAAGGGAAGGCAAAGCAAGGCAGGGAAAGGGAAATGGAAGGCACTGAAATTCAAGGCAAACCAAACTAGACTAAGGCAAGGCAAGGCAATGATATAGCAGCACAACGGAAGGCAAGGCAATGTACGAGAAGGCAAGGAATGGGTAACGGAAGGCAAAGCAAGGCAAGACAAAGCAAGGGAAGGCAAGGGTAACGGAAGGCACGGCAAGGTAAGGGAAGGACAAGGCAAGGCACGGCAACGCAAGGCAAGGCAAGGCTAAGGCACGACAACGCAAGGCTAGGTAATGCACGGCAATGCAAGGAAAGCGTAACCGAATTCAATGCAAGGCAAAGCAAGGCCAGGCAAAAGTAATGGAATTTACGGTAAGGGAAGGGAAGGGTAACAGAAGGCAAGGGATAGCACTTCAAAGTAAGGCAAGGCAAGGGTAACGGAAGGCACGGCAAGGTAAGGGAAGGACAATGCAAGTCACGACAAGGCAAGGCAACTCAAAGCTAAGCAATGCACCGCAGGGCAAGGAAAGGGTAACGGAAGGCAGTGCAAGGCAAAGCAAGGCCAGGCAAGGTTAACGGAAGGCAAGGCACGGCAAGGCAAGGCAAGGCTATGGCACGACAACGCAAGGCTAGGTAATGCACGGCAATGCAAGCAAAGGGTAACGGAAGGCAATGCAAGGCAAGGCAAAGCAAGGGAAGGCAAGGGTAACGGAAGGCAAGGCAAGGGAAGGCAAAGCAAGTCAAGGCAAGGGGAACGGAAGGCACGGCAAGGTAAGGCAAGGTGAATGGAAGGCACGGCAAGGCAAGGCAAAGCTAAGGTAAGGCAACGCAAGGCAAGGAAAGGTTAAGGCAAGGCAAGCCAAGCAAGGCTAAGGCAAGTGGAGACAAGGCTAAGGCACGACAACGCACGGCCAGGCAATGCACGGCAAAGCAAGGAAAGTGTAATGGAAGGCACGGCACGGCAAGGCAAGGCAAGGCTAAGGCACGACAACGCAAGGCTAAGGCACGACAACGCAAGGCTTGGCAATGCAGGCCAAGGCAAGGAAAGGGAAACGGAAGGAAAGGCACGGCAATGCAAAGCAAAGCAAGGGAAGAGTAACGGAAGGCACGGAACGGCAATGCAAGGCAAGGCTTATGCAACGCAACGCAAGGCTAGGCAATGAACAGCAAGGCAAGGAAAGTTTCACGGACGCAGGGCACGGCAAGGTCAAGAAAGCGAAGGCAAGGGTAACGCAAGGCAAGGCAAGGCAATGTAAATCAAGGCAAGGCAAGCGGAACGGAAGGCACGGAAAGGCAAGGCAAGCCAGGCTAGGCTAAGGCAAGGCAAGGGAAGACCATGGTACGACAACGGACGGTTAGGAATTGCACGCCAAGGAAAGGAAAGTGTAATGGAAAGCAAGGCACGGCACGTCCAGGCAAGGCTAAGGGAAGGCAACGCAAGGCAAGGAAAGGTTAACGGAAGTCAAGGCAAGGCAAAGCAAGGCCAGGCAAGGGGAACGGAAGGCACGGCAAGGTAAGGCAAGGTCAATGGAAGGCACGGCAAGGCAAGGCAAAGCTAAAGTAAGGCAAGGCAAGGAAAGGAAAGGTTAAGGCAAGGCAAGCCAAGCAAGGCTAAGGCAAGGCAACGCAAGGCTATGCACCACAACGAAAGGCAAGGCAATGTACGACAACGCAAGGAATGGGTAACGGAAGGCAAGGCAAGGCAAGACAAAGCAAGGCAAGGCAAGGGTAATGGAAGGCACGGGAAGGTAAGGGAAGGACAAAGTAAGGCACGGCAAGGCAAGGCAAGGCAAGGAAAGTGTAACAGAAGGCAAGGAAGGCAAGGCAAAGCAAGGCAAGGCAAGGGTAACGGAAGGTCCGACACGGTAAGGCAAGGTAAAGAAAGGCTAGGCAATGCACGGCTAGGCAAGGAAAGGGTAACGGAAGGCAACGCACGGCAAGGCAAGGCAAGCCGAAGGCACGAAAACGCAAGGCTAGTCAATGCAGGGCAAGGAAATGAAAGGGTAACGGATGGCATTGCAAGGCAAGCCAAAGCAAGGCAAGGCAATTGTTACGGAAGGTACGGCACGGCAAGGCAACGCAAGGCTAAAGCAAGGCAACGCAATGCTAAGCAATGCACCGCAATGCAAGTAAAGGGTAACGGAATTCAATGCAAGGCAAAGCAAGGCAAGGCAAGGGTAACGGAAGGCACGGCAAGGTAAGGGAAGGACAATGCAAGGCACGACAAGGCAAGGCAACCCAAGGCTAAGCAATGTACAGCAGGGCAAGGAAAGGGTAACGGAAGAAAATGCCAGGCAAAGCAAAGCCAGGCAAGGGTAACGGAAGGCAAGGCACGGCAAGGCAAGGGAAGGCTAAAGCAAGGCAACGCTAGGCTAGGCAATGCACGGCAAGGCAACGAAAGTGTAACGGAAGCAAGGCAAGGCAAGCGAAAGCAAGGCAATGCAAGGGGAACGGAAGGCAAGGGAAGGCAAGGGAAGGACAAGGCAAGGCAAGGCCAGGCAAGGTAACGCTAAGGCACGATAACAGAAGGCTAGGCTAAGGCAAGGGGAGGGAAAGATAAGGCAGGAGAACGCAAGGCTAGGCAATGCACGCAAACGCAAGGAAAGCGTAAGGGAATGCAATGCACGGCAAGGCAACGAAAGTGTAACGGAAACAAGGAAAGGCAAGGGAAAGCAAGGCAATGCAAAGGGAACGGAAGGCAAGGCTAGGCAAGGCAAAGCAAGGGAAGGCAAGGGCAACGGGAGGCACGGTAATGCACGGCAAGACAAGCTAGGCTAAGGCAAGTCAAGGCAAGGCTATGGCACAACGGAAGGCTAGGCAATATGCAACAAGTAAAGGAAAGGGTAACGGAAGGCAAGGCTAAGGCATGACAACGCATGGCTAGGCAATGCAAAGCAAGGCAAGGAAAGGGTAACTCAAGGCAAGGCACGGCCAGGCAAGGCAAGGCTAAGTCACGACAACGCAAGGCTAGGCAATGCACGGCAAGACAACGAAAGGCTAACGGAAGGCATGGCACGGCAAGGCAAGGCAAGGCTAAGGCAAGGCAACGCAAGGCAAGGAAAGGTTAACGGAAGGCAAGGCAAGGCAAAGCAAGGCCAGGCAAGGGTAACGGAAGGCAAGGAACGGCAAGGCAAGGCCAGCAAATCAAGGCTAAGGAAAGGGAAGGCAAGGCTATGGCACGACAACGCACGTCTAGGTAATACTCGGCAATGCAAGGAAAGGGTAACGGAAGGCAAGGCAAGGCAAGGCAAAGCAAGGGAAGGCAAGGGAAACGGAAGGCACGGCACGGCAAGGCAACGCAAGGCTAAAGCAAGGCAACGCAAGGCTAAGCAATGCACCGCAATTCAAGGAAACGTTAACGGAATGTAAGGCAAGGAAAAGCAAGGCCAGGCAAGGGTAACGGAAGGCAAGGCAAGGCAAGGCATGGCCAGCCAATCAAGGCTAATGCTAGGGAAGGCAAGGCTATGGCACGACAACGCAAATCTAGGTAAAGCAGGACATTGCAAGGAAAGGGTAACGGAAGGCAAGGCAAGGCAAGGCAAAGCAAGGGAAGGCAAGGGTAACGGAAGGCACGGCACGGCAAGGCAACGCAAGGCTAAAGCAAGGCAACGCAAGGCTAAGCAATGCACCGCAATGCAAGTAAAGGGTAACGGAATTCAATGCAAGGCAAAGCAAGGCCAGGCAAAGGTAATGGAAGTTACGGCAAGGGAAGGCAAGGGTAACAGAAGGCAAGGGAAAGCACTGCAAAGCAAGGCAAGGCAAGGGTAACGGAAGGCTCGGCAAGGCAAGGGAAGGACAATGCAAGGCACGACAAGGCAAGGCAACCCAAGGCTAAGCAATGCACAGCAGGGCAAGGAAAGGGTAACGGAAGAAAATGCCAGGCAAAGCAAGGCCAGGCAAGGGTAACGGAAGGCAAGGCACGGCAAGGCAAGGCAAGGCTAAAGCAAGGCAACGCTAGGCTAGGCAATGCACGGCAAGGCAACGAAAGTGTAACGGAAGCAAGGCACGGCAAGGGAAAGCAAGGCAATGCAAGGGGAACGGAAGGCAAGGCAAGGCAAGGGAAGGACAAGGCAAGGCAAGGCCAGGCAAGGTAACGCTAAGGCACGATAACACAAGGCTAGGCTAAGGCAAGGGGAGGGAAAGATAAGGCAGGAGAACGCAAGGCTAGGCAGTGCACGCAAACGCAAGGAAAGTGTAAGGGAATGCAAGGCACGGTAAGGCAAGGCAAGTCTAAGTCAAGGCAACGCAAGGCTAAGCAATGCACCGCAAGGCAAGGAAAGGGTAACGGAAGGCAATGGAAGGCAAAGCAAGGCCAGGCAAGGGTAACGGAAGTCACGGGAAGGGAAGGCAAGGCAAGGCTAAGCCAAGGCAACGCAAGGCTAAACAATGCACCGCAAGGCAACGAAATGCTAACGGAAGGCATAGCACGGCAAGGGAAGGCACGACTAAGGCAAGGCAACGCAAGGCTAGGCAATGCACGGCAAGGCAAGGAAAGGGCAACGGAAGGCCAGCCAAGGCAACGCAAAGCAAGGCAAGGCAAGGATAACGGAAGGCACGGCAATGCAAGGCAAACCAAGCTAGGCTAAGTCAAGGCAAGGCAAGGCTATGGCACCACAACGGAAGGCAAGGCAATGTACGACAAGGCAAGGAATGGGTAACGGAAGGCAAGGCAAGGCAAGACAAAGCAAGGCATGGCAAGGGTCACGGAAGGCACGGCAAAGTAAGGGAAGGACAAGGCAAGGCACGGCAACGCAAGGCAAGGCAAGGCTAAGGCACGACAAAGCAAGGCTAGGTAATGCACGGCAATGCAAGGAAAGCGTAACCGAATTCAATGCAAGGCAAAGCAAGGCCAGGCAAAAGTAATGGAATTTACGGCAAGGGAAGGCAAGGGTAACAGAAGGCAAGGGAAAGCACTGCAAAGTAAGGCAAGGCAAGGGTAACGGAAGGCACGGCAAGGTAAGGGAAGGACAATGCAAGGCACGACAAGGCAAGGCAACTCAAGGCTAAGCAATGCACCACAGGGCAAGGAAAGGGTAACGGAAGGCAACGCACGGCAAGGCAAGGCAAGCCGAAGGCACGAAAACGCAAGGCTAGGCAATGCAGGGCAAGGAAATGAAAGGGTAACGGATGGCATTGCAAGGCAAGCCAAAGCAAGGCAAGGCAATTGTTACGGAAGGTACGGCACGGCAAGGCAACGCAAGGCTAAAGCAAGGCAACGCAATGATAAGCAATGCACCGCAATGCAAGTAAAGGGTAACGGAATTCAATGCAAGGCAAAGCAAGGCAAGGCAAGGGTAACGGAAGGCACGGCAAGGTAAGGGAAGGACAATGCAAGGCACGACAAGGCAAGGCAACCCAAGGCTAAGCAATGTACAGCAGGGCAAGGAAAGGGTAACGGAAGAAAATGCCAGGCAAAGCAAAGCCAGGCAAGGGTAACGGAAGGCAAGGCACGGCAAGGCAAGGGAAGGCTAAAGCAAGGCAACGCTAGGCTAGGCAATGCACGGCAAGGCAAGGAAAGGGTAACGGAAGCAAGGCAAGGCAAGGGAAAGCAAGGCAATGCAAGGGGAACGGAAGGCAAGGCAAGGCAAGGGAAGGACAAGGCAAGGCAAGGCCAGGCAAGGTAACGCTAAGGCACGATAACACAAGGCTAGGCTAAGGCAAGGGGAGGGAAAGATAAGGCAGGAGAACGCAAGGCTAGGCAATGCACGCAAACGCAAGGAAAGCGTAAGGGAATGCAATGCACGGCAAGGCAACGAAAGTGTAACGGAAACAAGGAAAGGCAAGGGAAAGCAAGGCAATGCAAAGGGAACGGAAGGCAAGGCTAGGCAAGGCAAAGCAAGGGAAGGCAAGGGCAACGGGAGGCACGGTAATGCACGGCAAGCCAAGATAGGCTAAGGCAAGTCAAGGCAAGGCAATGGCACAACGGAAGGCTAGGCAATATGCAACAAGTTAAGGAAAGGGTAACGGAAGGCAAGGCTAAGGCATGACAACGCATGGCTAGGCAATGCAAAGCAAGGCAAGGAAAGGGTAACTCAAGGCAAGGCACGGCCAGGCAAGGCAAGGCTAAGTCACGACAACGCAAGGCTAGGCAATGCACGGCAAGACAACGAAAGGCTAACGGAAGGCATGGCACGGCAAGGCAAGGCAAGGCTAAGGCAAGGCAACGCAAGGCTAGGCAATGGACGGCAAGGCAAGGAACGGGCAACGGAAGGCAAGGCAAGGCAAGGCAAAGCAAGGCAGGGAAAGGGTAACGGAAGGCACTGAAATGCAAGGCAAACCAAACTAGACTAAGGCAAAGCAAGGCAAGGATATGGCAGCATAACGGAAGGTAAGGCAATGTACGACAAGGCAAGGAATGGGTAACGGAAGGCAAGGCAACCAAGATAAAGCAAGGGAAGACAAGGGTAACGGAAGGTACGGCAAGGTAAGGGAAGGACAAGGCAAGGCACGGCAAGTCAAGGCAAGACAAGGCTAAGGCACGACAACGCAAGGCTAAGAAATGCACCGCAAGGCAAGGAAACGTTAACGGAAGGCAAGGCAAGGAAAAGCAAGGCCAGGCAAGGGTAACGGAAGGCAAGGCACGGCAAGGCATGGCCAGCCAATCAAGGCTAATGCTAGGGAAGGCAAGGCTATGGCACGACAACGCAAATCTAGGTAATGCAGGACATTGCAAGGAAAGGGTAACGGAAGGCAAGGCAAAGCAAGGGAAGGCAAGGGTAACGGAAGGCAAGGAAAGGCAAGGCAAAGCAAGGCAAGGCAAGGGTAACGGAAGGCACGGCAATGGAAGGCAAGCCAATCTAGGCTAAGGCAAGGCAACGCAAGGCTATGGCACCACAACGGAAGGCAAGGCAATGTACGACAACGCAAGGAATGGGTAACGGAAGGCAAGGCAAGGCAAGACAAAGCAAGGCAAGGCAAGGGTAACGGAAGGCACGGCAAGGTAAGGGAAGGAGAAACTAAGGCACGGCAAGGCAAGGCAAAGCAAGGAAAGGGTAACAGAAGGCAAGGAAGGCAAGGCAAAGCAAGGCAAGGCAAGGCTAACGGAAGGCCCGACACGGTGAGGCAAGGTAAAGAAAGGCTAGGCAATGCACGGCTAGGCAAGGAAAGGGTAACGGAAGGCAACGCACGGCAAGGCAAGGCAAGACGAAGGCACGAAAACGCAAGGCTAGGCAATGCAGGGCAAGGAAAGAAAGGGTAACGGATGGCATTGCAAGGCAAGGTTATGGCACGACAACGCAAGGCTAAGGCACGACAACGCAAGGCTTGGCAATGCAGGGCAAGGCAAGGAAAGTGTAACGGAAGGAAAGGCAAGGCAAGGCAAAGCAAGGCAACGCAAGGGGAATGGAAGGCACGGAAAGGTAAGGTAAGGACAAGGCAAGGCCCAGCAAGGCAAGGCAAGGCTAAGGCATGACAACGCAAGGCTAGGCAATGCAAAGCAAGGCAAGGAAAGGGTAACTCAAGGCAAGGCACGGCCAGGCAAGGCAAGGCTAAGGCACGACAACACAAGGCTAGGCAATGCAAGGCAAGGCAACGAAAGGCTAACGGAAGGCATGGCACGGCAAGGCAAGGCAAGGCAACGCAAGGCTAGGCAATGCACGTCAAGGCAAGGAAAGGGTAACGGAAGGCAAGGCAAGGGAAGGCAAAGCAAGGCAGGGAAAGGGAAATGGAAGGCACTGAAATTCAAGGCAAACCAAACTAGACTAAGGCAAGGCAAGGCAATGATATAGCAGCACAACGGAAGGCAAGGCAATGTACGAGAAGGCAAGGAATGGGTAACGGAAGGCAAAGCAAGGCAAGACAAAGCAAGGGAAGGCAAGGGTAACGGAAGGCACGGCAAGGTAAGGGAAGGACAAGGCAAGGCACGGCAACGCAAGGCAAGGCAAGGCTAAGGCACGACAACGCAAGGCTAGGTAATGCACGGCAATGCAAGGAAAGCGTAACCGAATTCAATGCAAGGCAAAGCAAGGCCAGGCAAAAGTAATGGAATTTACGGTAAGGGAAGGGAAGGGTAACAGAAGGCAAGGGATAGCACTTCAAAGTAAGGCAAGGCAAGGGTAACGGAAGGCACGGCAAGGTAAGGGAAGGACAATGCAAGTCACGACAAGGCAAGGCAACTCAAAGCTAAGCAATGCACCGCAGGGCAAGGAAAGGGTAACGGAAG
Source organism: Macrotis lagotis (assembly GCF_037893015.1). Lineage (NCBI taxonomy): Eukaryota > Metazoa > Chordata > Mammalia > Peramelemorphia > Peramelidae > Macrotis > Macrotis lagotis. Next base: position 128,896 of record NW_027422309.1, read on the forward strand.
GCAGTGCAAGGCAAAGCAAGGCCAGGCAAGGTTAACGGAAGGCAAGGCACGGCAAGGCAAGGCAAGGCTATGGCACGACAACGCAAGGCTAGGTAATGCACGGCAATGCAAGCAAAGGGTAACGGAAGGCAATGCAAGGCAAGGCAAAGCAAGGGAAGGCAAGGGTAACGGAAGGCAAGGCAAGGGAAGGCAAAGCAAGGCAAGGCAAGGGGAACGGAAGGCACGGCAAGGTAAGGCAAGGTGAATGGAAGGCACGGCAAGGCAAGGCAAAGCTAAGGTAAGGCAACGCAAGGCAAGGAAAGGTTAAGGCAAGGCAAGCCAAGCAAGGCTAAGGCAAGTGGAGACAAGGCTAAGGCACGACAACGCACGGCCAGGCAATGCACGGCAAAGCAAGGAAAGTGTAACGGAAGGCACGGCACGGCAAGGCAAGGCAAGGCTAAGGCACGACAACGCAAGGCTAAGGCACGACAACGCAAGGCTTGGCAATGCAGGGCAAGGCAAGGAAAGGGAAACGGAAGGAAAGGCACGGCAATGCAAAGCAAGGCAAGGGAAGAGTAACGGAAGGCACGGCACGGCAATGCAAGGCAAGGCTTATGCAACGCAACGCAAGGCTAGGCAATGAACAGCAAGGCAAGGAAAGTTTCACGGACGCAGGGCACGGCAAGGTCAAGAAAGCGAAGGCAAGGGTAACGCAAGGCAAGGCAAGGCAATGCAAATCAAGGCAAGGCAAGCGGAACGGAAGGCACGGAAAGGCAAGGCAAGCCAGGCTAGGCTAAGGCAAGGCAAGGCAAGACTATGGTACGACAACGGACGGTTAGGAATTGCACGCCAAGGCAAGGAAAGTGTAATGGAAAGCAAGGCACGGCACGTCCAGGCAAGGCTAAGGCAAGGCAACGCAAGGCAAGGCAAGGCAAAGCCAGGCCAGGCAAGGGTAACGGAAGGCAAGGAACGGCAAGGCAAGGCCAGCCAATCAAGGCTAAGACTAGGGAAGACAAGGCTATGGCACGACAACGCAAATCTAGGAAATGCAGGACATTGCAAGGAAAGGGTAACGGAAGGCAAAGCAAGGCAAAGCAAGGGAAGCAAAGGGTAACGGATGGCAAGGAAAGGCAAGGCAAAGCAAGGCAAGGCAATGGTAATGGAAGGCACGGCAATGGAAGGCAAGCGAATCTAGGCTAAGGCAAGGCAACGCAAGGCTATGGCACCACAACGGAAGGCAAGGCAATGTACGACAACGCAAGGAATGGGTAACGGAAGGCAAGGCAAGGCAAGACAAAGCAAGGCAAGGCAAGGGTAACGGAAGGCACGGCAAGGGAAGGGAAGGACAAAGTAAGGCACGGCAAGGCAAGGCAAGGCAAGGAAAGGGTAACAGAAGGCAAGGAAGGCAAGGCAAAGCAAGGCAAGGCAAGGGTAACGGAAGGCCCGACACGGTAAGGCAAGGTAAAGAAAAGCTAGGCAATGCACGGCTAGGCAAGGAAAGGGTAACGGAAGGCAACGCACGGCAAGGCAAGGCAAGCCGAAGGCACGAAAACGCAAGGCTAGGCAATGCAGAGCAAGGCAAGGAAAGGGTAACGGATAGCATTGCAAAGCAAGCCAAAGCAAGGCAAGGCAAGTGTTCCGGAAGGCACGGCACGGGAAGGCAACGCAAGGCTAAAGCAAGGCAACGCAAGGCTAAGCAATGCACCGCAATGCAAGGAAACGTTAACGGAAGGTAAGGCAAGGAAAAGCAAGGCCAGGCAAGGGTAACGGAAGGCAAGGCAAGGCAAGGCATGGCCAGCCAATCAAGGCTAATGCTGGGAAAGGCAAGGCTATGGCACGACAACGCAAGGCTTGGCAATGCAGGGCAAGGCAAGGAAAGGGTAACGGAAGGAAAGGCAAGGCAATGCAAAGCAAGGCAAGGCAAGAGTAACGGAAGGCACGGCACGGCAATGCAAGTCAAGGCTTATGCAACGCAACGCAAGGCTAGGCAATTAACGGCAAGGCAAGGAAAGTTTCACGGACGCAAGGCACGGCAAGGTCAAGAAAGCGAAGGCAAGGGTAATGCAAGGAAAGGCAATGCAAATCAAGGCAAGGCAAGGGGAACGGAAGGCACGGAAAGGCAAGGCAAGGCAGGCTAGGCTAAGGCAAGGCAAGGCAAGACTATGGCACGACAACGGACGGCTAGGAAATGCACGCCAAGGCAAGGAAAGTGTAACGGAAAGCAAGGTACGGCACGTCCAGGCAAGGCTAAGGCAAGGCAACGCAAGGCAAGGAAAGGTTAACGGAAGGCAAGGCAAGGCAAAGCAAGGCCAGGCAAGGGTAACGGAAGGCAAGGAACGGCAAGGCAAAGCAAGGCTAAGGCAAGGCAACGCAAGGCTAGGGAAAGATAAGGCAAGGAAACACAAGGCTAGGCAATGCACGGCAAGGCAAGGGGAACCGAAGGTACGGCAAGGCAAGGCAAAGCTAAGGTAAGGCAACGAAAGGCAAGGCAAGCCAAGCAAGGCTAAGGGAAGTGGAGACAAGGCTAATTCACTACAAAGCAAGGCTAGTCAATGCACGGCAAAGCAAGGAAAGTGTAACGGAAGGCAAGGCAAGGCAAGGCAAAGCAAGGCAAGGCAAGGGTAACGGAAGACAAGGCAAGGCAAGGCAAAGCAAGGCAAGGCAAGGGGAACGGAAGGCACGGCAAGGTAAGGTAAGGACAAGGCAAGGCCCAGCAAGGCAAGGCAAGGCTAAGGCATGACAACGCAAGGCTAGGCAATGCAAAGCAAGGCAAGGAAAGGGTAACTCAAGGCAAGGCACGGCCAGGCAAGGCAAGGCTAAGGCACGACAACGCAAGGCTATGCAATGCAAGGCAAGACAACGAAAGGCTAACGGAAGGCATGGCACGGCAAGGCAAGGCAAGGCTAAGGCAAGGCAACAAAAGGCTAGGTATTGCACGGCAATGCAAGGAAAGGGTAACCGAATTCATTGCAAGGCAAAGCAAGGCCAAGAAAAATTATGGAATTTACGGCAAGGGAAGGCAAGGGTAACAGAAGGCAAGGGATAGCACTGCAAAGTAAGGCAAGGCAAGGGTAATGGAAGGCACGGCAAGGTAAGGGAAGGACAATGCAAGGCACGACAAGGCAAGGCAATTCAAGGCTAAGCAATGCACCGCAGGGCAAGGAAAGAGTAACGGAAGGCAGTGCAAGGCAAAGCAAGGCCAGGCAAGGGTAACGGAAGGCAAGGCACGGCAAGGCAAGGCAAGGCTATGGCACGACAACGCAAGGCTAGGTAATGCACGGCAATGCAAGGAAAGGGTAACGGAATGCAAGGCAAGGCAAGGCAAAGCAATGCAAGGAAAGGGGAACGGAAGGCACGGCAAGGTAAGGCAAGGGGAATGGAAGGCACGGCAAGGCAAGGCAAAGCTAAAGTAAGGCAACGCAAGGCAAGGAAAGGTTAAGGCAAGGCAAGCCAAGCAAGGCTAAGGCAAGTGGAGACAAGGCTAAGGCACGACAACGCACGGCCAGGCAATGCACGGCAAAGCAAGGAAGGTGTAACGGAAGGCATGGCACGGCAAGGCAAGGCAAGGTTAAGGCACGACAATGCAAGGCTAAGGCACGACAACGCAAGGCTTGGCAATGCAGGGCAAGGCAAGGAAAGGGTAAAGGAAGGAAAGGCAAGGCAATGCAAAGCAAGGCAAGGCAAGAGTAACGGAAGGCACGGCACGGCAATGCAAGGCAAGGCTTATGCAACGCAACGCAAGGCTAGGCAATGAAAGGCAAGGCAAGGAAAGTTTCACGGACGCAAGGCACGGCACCGTCAAGAAAGCGAAGGCAAGGGTAACGCAAGGCAAGGCAAGGCAATGCAAATCAAGGCAAGGCAAGGGGAACGGAAGGCACGGAAAGGCAAGGCAAGCCAGGCTAGGCTAAGGCAAGGCAAGGCAAGGCAAGACTATGGCACGAAACGGACGGCTAGGATATGCACGCCAAGGCAAGGAAAGTGTAAAGGAAAGCAAGGCACGGCACGTCCAGGCAAGGCTAATGCAAGGCAACGCAAGGCAAGGAAAGGTTAACGGAAGGCAAGGCAAGGCAAAGAAAGGCCAGGCAAGGGTAACGGAAGGCAAGGAACGGCAAGGCAAGGCCAGCCAATCAAGGCTAAGGCTAGGGAAGGCAAGGCTATGGCACGACAACGCAAATCTAGGTAATGCATGACATTGCAAGGAAAGGGTAACGGAAGGCAAGGCAAGGCAAAGCAAGGGAAGGCAAGGGTAACGGAAGGCAAGGAAAGGCTAGGCAAAGCAAGGCAAGGCAATGGTAACGGAAGGCACGGCAATGGAAGGCAAGCCAATCTAGGCTAACGCAAGGCAACGCAAGGCAAGGAAAGGTTAACGGAAGGCAAGGCAAGGCAAAGAAAGGCCAGGCAAGGGTACCCGAAGGTAAGGAACGGCAAGGCAAGGCCAGCCAATCAAGGCTAAGGCTAGGGAAGGCAAGGCTATGGCACGACAACGCAAATCTAGGTAATGCAGGACATTGCAAGGAAAGGGTAACGGAAGGCAAGGCAAGGCAAGGCAAAGCAAGGGAAGGCAAGGGGAACGGAAGGCAAGGCAAAGGAAGGCAAAGCAAGGCAAGGCAAGGGGAACGGAAGGTACGTCAAGGCAAGGGAAAGAAAGGCTAGGCAATGCACGGCAAGACATGGAAAGGGTAAAGGAAGGCAAAGCACGGCATGGCAAGGCAGGGCTAAGGCACGAAAACGCAAGGCTAGGCAATGCAGGCCAAGGCAAGGAAAGGGTACCGTAAGGCACTGCAAGGGAAGGCAAAGCAAGGCAATGCAAGTGTAACGGAAGGCACGGAACGGCAAGGCAAGGCAAGGCTAAAGAAAGGCAACGCAAGGCTAGGCAATGCACTTAAAGGCACCGAAAGTGTAACGGAGGCAAGGCAAAGTAAGGGAAAGCAAGGCAATGCAATGGGAACGGAAGGCACGGCAAGGTAAGGCAAGGTAAATGGAAGGCAGGGCAAGGCAAGGCAAAGCTAAGGTAAGGCAACGCAAGTCAAAGAGAGATTAAGGCAGGCAAGCCAAGCAAGGCTAAGGAAAGTGGAGACAAGGCTAAGGCACGACAACGCAAGGCTAGGCAATGCACGCAAGGCAAGGAAAGTGTAACGGAAGGCACGGCACGGCAATGCAAGGCAAGGTTATGGCACGACAACGCAAGTCTAAGGCACGACAACGCAAGGCTTGGCAATGCAGGGCAAGGCAAGGAAAGGGTAACAGAAGGAAAGGCAAGGCAAGGCAAAGCAAGGCAACGCAAGGGGAATGGAAGGCACGGCAAGGTAAGGTAAGGACAAGGCAAGGCCCAGCAAGACAAGGCAAGGCTAAGGCATGACAACGCAAGGCTAGGCAATGCAAAGCAAGGCAAGGAAAGGGTAACTCAAGGCAAGGCACGGCCAGGCAAGGCAAGGCTAAGGCACGACAACACAAGTCTAGGCAATGCAAGGCAAGGCAACGAAAGGCTAACGGAAGGCATGGCACGGCAAGGCAAGGCAAAGCAACACAAGGCTAGGCAATGCACGTCCAGGCAAGGAAAGGGTAACGGAAGGCAAGGCAAGGCAAGGCAAAGCAAGGCAACGCAAGGGGAATGGAAGGCACGGCAAGGTAAGGTAAGGACAAGGCAAGGCCCAGCAAGACAAGGCAAGGCTAAGGCATGACAACGCAAGGCTAGGCAATGCAAAGCAAGGCAGGGAAAGGGTAACGGAAGGCACTGAAATGCAAGGCAAACCAAACTAGACTAAGGCAAGGCAAGGCAAGGATATAGCAGCACACTGGAAGGCAAGGCAATGTACGAGAAGGCAAGGAATGGGTAACGGAAAGCAAGGCAAGGCAAGACAAAGCAAGGCAAGGCAAGGGTAACGGAAGGCACGGCAAGGTAATGGAAGGACAAGGCAAGGCACGGCAACGCAAGGCAAGGCAAGGCTAAGGCACGACAACGCAAGGCTAGGTATTGCACGGCAATGCAAGGAAAGTGTAACCGAATTTAATGCAAGGCACAGCAAGGCCAAGAAAAACAATGGAATTTACGGCAAGGGAAGGCAAGGGGAACGGAAGGTACGTCAAGGCAAGGGAAAGAAAGGCTAGGCAATGCACGGCAAGACAAGGAAAGGGTAACGGAAGGCAAAGCACGGCAAGGCAAGGCAGGGCTAAGGCACGAAAACGCAAGGCTAGGCAATGCAGGACAAGGCAAGGAAAGGGTATCGTAAGGCACTGCAAGGCAAGGCAAAGCAAGGCAAGGCAAGAGTAACGGAAGGCACGGCACGGCAAGGCAAGGCAAGGCTAAAGCAAGGCAACGCAAGGCTAGGCAATGCACTTAAAGGCACCGAAAGTGTAACGGAAGCAAGGCAAGGTAAGGGAAAGCAAGGCAATGCAATGGGAACGGAAGGCACGGCAAGGTAAGGCAAGGTGAATGGAAGGCAGGGCAAGGCAAGGCAAAGCTAAGGTAAGGCAACGCAAGTCAAAGAGAGGTTAAGGCAAGGCAAGCCAAGCAAGGGTAAGGCAAGTGGAGACAAGGCTAAGGCACGACAACGCAAGGCTAGGAAATGCACGCAAAGCAAGGAAAGTGTAACGGAAGGCACGGCACGGCAATGCAAGGCAAGGTTATGGCACGACAACGCAAGTCTAAGGCACGACAACGCAAATCTAGTTAATGCAGGACATTGCAAGGAAAGGGTAACGGAAGGCAAGGCAAGGCAAGGCAAAGCAAGGGAAGGCAAGGGTAAGGGAAGGCAAGGAAAGGCAAGGCAAAGCAAGGCAAGGCAAGGGTAACGGAAGGCACGACAATGCAAGGCAAGCCAATCTAGGCTAAGTCAAGGCAACGCAAGTCTATGGCACCACAACGGAAGGCAAGGCAATGTACGACAACGCAAGGAATGGGTAACGGAAGGCAAGGCAAGGCAAGACAAAGCAAGGCAAGGCAAGGGTAACGGAAGGCACGGCAAGGTAAGGGAAGGACAAAGTAAGGCACGGCAAGGCAAGGCAAGGCAAGGAAAGGGTAACAGAAGGCAAGGAAGGTAAGAAAAAGCAAGGCAAGGCAAGGGTAACGGAAGGCCCGACACGGTAAGGCAAGGTAAAGAAAGGCAAGGCAATGCACGGCTAGGCAAGGAAAGGGTAACGGAAGGCAACGCACGGCAAGGCAAGGCAAGCCGAAGGCACGAAAACGCAAGGCTAGGCAATGCAGGGCAAGGCAAGGAAAGGGTAACGGATGGCATTGCAAGGACAAGCCAAAGCAAGGCAAGGCATGTGTTACGGAAGGCACGGCACGGCAAGGCAATGCAAGGCTAAAGCAAGGCAACGCAAGGCTAAGCAATGCACCGCAATGCAAGTAAAGGGTAACGGAATTCAATGCAAGGCAAAGCAAGGCAAGGCAAGGGTAACAGAAGGCACGGCAAGGTAAGGGAAGGACAATGCAAGGCACGACAAGGCAAGGCAACCCAAGGCTAAGCAATGCACAGCAGGGCAAGGAAAGGGTAACGGAAGAAAATGCCAGGCAAAGCAAAGCCAGGCAAGGGTAACGGAAGGCAAGGCACGGCAAGGCAAGGCAAGGCTAAAGCAAGGCAACGCTAGGCTAGGCAATGCACGGCAAGGCAACGAAAGTGTAACGGAAGCAAGGCAAGGCAAGGGAAAGCAAGGCAATGCAAGGGGAACGGAAGGCAAGGCAAGGCAAGGGAAGGACAAGGCAAGGCAAGGACAGGCAATGTAACGCTAAGGCACGATAACACAAGGCTAGCCTAAGGCAAGGGGAGGGAAAGATAAGGCAGGAGAACGCAAGGCTTGTCAATGCACGCAAACGCAAGGAAAGCGTAAGGGAATGCAATGCACGGCAAGGCAACGAACGTGTAACGGAAACAAGGCAAGGCAAGGGAAAGCAAGGCAATGCAAGGGGAACGGAAGGCAAGGCAAGGCAAGGCAAAGCAAGGGAAGGCAAGGGCAACGGAAGGCACGGTAATGCAAGGCAAGCCAATCTAGGCTAAGGCAAGTCAAGGCAAGGCTATGGCACAACGGAAGGCTAGGCAATATACAACAAGGTAAGGAAAGGGTAACGGAAGGCAAGGCAAGGCAATGCAAGGCAAGGCAAGGCAAGAGTAACGCAAGGCACGGCAAGGCCACGGAAGACAAGCAAGGCTAAGGAAAGTCAAGGCAAGGCTATGGCACGAGAACGCAAAGCTAGGCAATGCACGGCAAGGCAATGAAAGGGTAACGGAAGCAAGGCAAGGCAAGGCAAAGCAAGGCAAGGCAAGGGTAACGGAAGGCACGGCAATGGAAGGCAAGCCAATCTAGGCTAAGGCAAGGCAACGCAAGGCTATGGCACCACAACGGAAGGCAAGGCAATGTACGACAACGCAAGGAATGGGTAACGGAAGGCAAGGCAAGGCAAGACAAAGCAAGGCAAGGAAAGGGTAACAGAAGGCAAGGAATGCAAGGCAAAGCAAGGAAAGGCAAGGGTAACGGAAGGCAAGGGAAAGCACTGCAAAGCAAGGCAAGGCAAGGGTAACGGAAGGCACGGCAAGGGAAGGGAAGGACAATGCAAGGCACGACAAGGCACGGCAACCCAAGGCTAAGCAATGCACAGTAGTGCAAGGAAAGGGTAACGGAAGAAAATGCCAGGCAAAGCAAGGCCAGGCAAGGGTAACGGAAGGCAAGGCACGGCAAGGCAAGGCAAGGCTAAAGCAAGGCAACGCTAGGCTAGGCAATGCACAGCAAGGCAACGAAAGTGTAACGGAAGCAAGGCAAGGCAAGGGAAAGCAAGGCAATGCAAGGGGAACGGAAGGCAAGGCAAGGCAAGGCAATGCAAGGCAAGGCAAGGCAAGAGTAACGCAAGGCACGGCAAGGCCACGGAAGACAAGCAAGGCTAAGGAAAGTCAAGGCAAGGCTATGGCACGAGAACGCAAAGCTAGGCAATGCACGGCAAGGCAATGAAAGGGTAACGGAAGCAAGGCAAGGCAAGGCAAAGCAAGGCAAGGCAAGGGTAACGGAAGGCACGGCAATGGAAGGCAAGCCAATCTAGGCTAAGGCAAGGCAACGCAAGGCTAGGCAATGCACGCAAAGCAAGGAAAGTGTAACGGAAGGCACGGCACGGCAATGCAAGGCATGGTTATGGCACGACAACGCAAGTCTAACGCACGACAACGCAAGGCTTGGCAATGCAGGGCAAGGCAAGGAAAGGGTAACAGAAGGAAAGGCAAGGCAAGGCAAAGCAAGGCAACGCAAGGGCAATGGAAGGCAAGGAAAGGTAAGGTAAGGACAAGGCAAGGCACAGCAAGGCAAGGCAAGGCTAAGGCATGACAACGCAAGGCTAGGCAATGCAAAGCAAGGCAAGGAAAAGGTAACTCAAGGCAAGGCACGGCCAGGCAAGGCAAGGCTAAGGCACGACAACACAAGGCTAGGCAATGCAAGGCAAGGCAACGAAAGGCTAACGGAACGCATGGCACGGCAAGGCAAGGCAAAGCAACGCAAGGCTAGGCAACGCACGTCCAGGCAAGGAAAGGGTAACTGAAGGCAAGGCAAGGGAAGGCAAAGCAAGGCAGGGAAAGGGTAACGGAAGGCACTGAATTGCAAGGCAAACCAAACTAGACTAAGGCAAGGCAAGGCAATGATATAGCAGCACAACGGAAGGCAAGGCAATGTACGAGAAGGCAAGGAATGGGTAACGGAAGGCAAGGCAAGGCAAGACAAAGCAAGGCAAGGCAAGGGTAACGGAAGGCACGGCAAGGTAAGGGAAGGACAAGGCAAGGCACGGCAACGCACGGCAAGGCAAGGCTAAGGCACGACAACGCAAGGCTAGGTATTGCACGGCAATGCAAGGAAAGGGTAACCGAATTCAATGCAAGGCAAAGGAAGGCCAAGAAAAATTATGGAATTTACGGCAAGGGAAGGCAAGGGTAACAGAAGGCAAGGGATAGCACTGCAAAGTAAGGCAAGGCAAGGGTAATGGAAGGCACGGCAAGGTAAGGGAAGGACAATGCAAGGCACGACAAGGCAAGGCAACTCAAGGCTAAGCAATGCACCGCAGGGCAAGGAAAGAGTAACGGAAGGCAGTGCAAGGCAAAGCAAGGCCAGGCAAGGGTAACGGAAGGCAAGGCACGGCAAGGCAAGGCAAGGCTATGGCACGACAACGCAAGGCTAGGTAATGAACGGCAATGCAAGGAAAGGGTAACGGAATGCAAGGCAAGGCAAGGCAAAGCAATGTAAGGCAAGGGGAACGGAAGGCACGGCAAGGTAAGGCAAGGTGAATGGAAGGCACGGCAAGGCAAGGCAAAGCTAAAGTAAGGCAACGCAAGGCAAGGAAAGGTTAAGGCAAGGCCAGCCAAGCAAGGCTAAGGCAAGTGGAGACAAGGCTAAGGCACGACAACGCACGGCCAGGCAATGCACGGCAAAGCAAGGAAAGTGTAACGGAAGGCACGGCACGGCAAGGCAAGGAAAGGTTAAGGCACGACAATGCAAGGCTAAGCCACGACAACGCAAGGCTTGGCAATGCAGGGCAAGGCAAGGAAAGGGTAAAGGAAGGAAAGGCAAGGCAATGCAAAGCAAGGCAAGGCAAGAGTAACGGAAGGCACGGCACGGCAATGCAAGGCAAGGCTTATGCAACGCAACGCAAGGCTAGGCAATGAAAGGCAAGGCAAGGAAAGTTTCACGGACGCAAGGCACGGCAAGGTCAAGAAAGCGAAGGCAAGGGTAACGCAAGGCAAGGCAAGGCAATGCAAATCAAGGCAAGGCAAGGGGAACGGAAGGCACGGAAAGGCAAGGCAAGGCAGGCTAGGCTAAGGCAAGGCAAGGCAAGACTATGGCACGACAACGGACGGCTAGGAAATTCACGCCAAGGCAAGGAAAGTGTAACGGAATGCATGGCACGGCACGTCCAGGCAAGGCTAAGGCAAGGCAACGCAAGGCAAGGAAAGGTTAACGGAAGGCAAGGCAAGGCAAAGAAAGGCCAGGCAAGGGTAACGGAAGGCAAGGAACGGCAAGGCAAGGCCAGCCAATCAAGGCTAAGACTAGGGAAGGCAAGGCTATGGCACGACAACGCAAATCTAGGTAATGCAGGACATTGCAAGGAAAGGGTAACGAAAGGCAAAGCAAGTCAAAGCAAGGGAAGGAAAGGGTAACGGATGGCAAGGAAAGGCAAGGCAAAGCAAGGCAAGGCAATGGTAATGGAAGGCACGGCAATGGAAGGCAAGCGAATCTAGGCTAAGGCAAGGCAACGCAAGGCTATGGCACCACAACGGAAGGCAAGGCAATGTACGACAACGCAAGGAATGGGTAACGGAAGGCAAGGCAAGGCAAGACAAAGCAAGGCAAGGCAAGGGTAACGGAAGGCACGGCAAGGGAAGGGAAGGACAAAGTAAGGCACGGCAAGGCAAGGCAAGGCAAGGAAAGGGTAACAGAAGGCAAGGAAGGCAAGGCAAAGCAAGGCAAGGCAAGGGTAACGGAAGGCCCGACACGGTAAGGCAAGGTAAAGAAAAGCTAGGCAATGCACGGCTAGGCAAGGAAAGGGTAACGGAAGGCAACGCACGGCAAGGCAAGGCAAGCCGAAGGCACGAAAACGCAAGGCTAGGCAATGCAGAGCAAGGCAAGGAAAGGGTAACGGATAGCATTGCAAAGCAAGCCAAAGCAAGGCAAGGCAAGTGTTCCGGAAGGCACGGCACGGGAAGGCAACGCAAGGCTAAAGCAAGGCAACGCAAGGCTAAGCAATGCACCGCAATGCAAGGAAACGTTAACGGAAGGTAAGGCAAGGAAAAGCAAGGCCAGGCAAGGGTAACGGAAGGCAAGGCAAGGCAAGGCATGGCCAGCCAATCAAGGCTAATGCTGGGAAAGGCAAGGCTATGGCACGACAACGCAAGGCTTGGCAATGCAGGGCAAGGCAAGGAAAGGGTAACGGAAGGAAAGGCAAGGCAATGCAAAGCAAGGCAAGGCAAGAGTAACGGAAGGCACGGCACGGCAATGCAAGGCAAGGCTTATGCAACGCAACGCAAGGCTAGGCAATTAACGGCAAGGCAAGGAAAGTTTCACGGACGCAAGGCACGGCAAGGTCAAGAAAGCGAAGGCAAGGGTAATGCAAGGCAAGGCAAGGCAATGCAAATCAAGGAAAGGCAAGGGGAACGGAAGGCACGGAAAGGCAAGGCAAGGCAGGCTAGGCTAAGGCAAGGCAAGGCAAGACTATGGCACGACAACGGACGCCTAGGAAATGCACGCCAAGGCAAGGAAAGTGTAACGGAAAGCAAGGTACGGCACGTCCAGGCAAGGCTAAGGCAAGGCAACGCAAGGCAAGGAAAGGTTAACGGAAGGCAAGGCAAGGCAAAGCAAGGCCAGGCAAGGGTAACGGAAGGCAAGGAACGGCAAGGCAAAGCAAGGCTAAGGCAAGGCAACGCAAGGCTAGGGAAAGATAAGGCAAGGAAACACAAGGCTAGGCAATGCACGGCAAGGCAAGGGGAACCGAAGGTACGGCAAGGCAAGGCAAAGCTAAGGTAAGGCAACGAAAGGCAAGGCAAGCCAAGCAAGGCTAAGGCAAGTGGAGACAAGGCTAATTCACTACAAAGCAAGGCTAGGCAATGCACGGCAAAGCAAGGAAAGTGTAACGGAAGGCAAGGCAAGGCAAGGCAAAGCAAGGCAAGGCAAGGGTAACGGAAGACAAGGCAAGGCAAGGCAAAGCAAGGCAAGGCAAGGGGAACGGAAGGCACGGCAAGGTAAGGTAAGGAGAAGGCAAGGCCCAGCAAGGCAAGGCAAGGATAAGGCATGACAACGCAAGGCTAGGCAATGCAAAGCAAGGCAAGGAAAGGGTAACTCAAGGCAAGGCACGGCCTGGCAAGGCAAGGCTTATGCACGACAACGCAAGGCTACGCAATGCAAGGCAAGACAACGAAAGGCTAACGGAAGGCATGGCACGGCAAGGCAAGGCAAGGCTAAGGCAAAGCAACACAAGGCTAGGTATTGCACGGCAATGCAAGGAAAGGGTAACCGAATTCAATGCAAGGCAAAGCAAGGCCAAGAAAAATTATGGAATTTACGGCAAGGGAAGGCAAGGGTAACAGAAGGCAAGGGATAGCACTGCAAAGTAAGGCAAGGCAAGGGTAATGGAAGGCACGGCAAGGTAAGGGAAGGACAATGCAAGGCACGACAAGGCAAGGCAATTCAAGGCTAAGCAATGCACCGCAGGGCAAGGAAAGAGTAACGGAAGGCAGTGCAAGGCAAAGCAAGGCCAGGCAAGGGTAACGGAAGGCAAGGCACGGCAAGGCAAGGCAAGGCTATGGCACGACAATGCAAGGCTAGGTAATGCACGGCAATGCAAGGAAAGGGTAACGGAAGGCAAGGCAAGGCAAGGCAAAGCAAGGCAAGGAAAGGGGAACGGAAGGCACGGCAAGGTAAGGCAAGGGGAATGGAAGGCACGGCAAGGCAAGGCAAAGCTAAAGTAAGGCAACGCAAGGCAAGGAAAGGTTAAGGCAAGGCAAGCCAAGCAAGGCTAAGGCAAGTGGAGACAAGGCTAAGGCACGACAACGCACGGCCAGGCAATGCACGGCAAAGCAAGGAAGGTGTAACGGAAGGCATGGCACGGCAAGGCAAGGCAAGGTTAAGGCACGACAATGCAAGGCTAAGGCACGACAACGCAAGGCTTGGCAATGCAGGGCAAGGCAAGGAAAGGGTAAAGGAAGGAAAGGCAAGGCAATGCAAAGCAAGGCAAGGCAAGAGTAACGGAAGGCACGGCACGGCAATGCAAGGCAAGGCTTATGCAACGCAACGCAAGGCTAGGCAATGAAAGGCAAGGCAAGGAAAGTTTCACGGACGCAAGGCACGGCACCGTCAAGAAAGCGAAGGCAAGGGTAACGCAAGGCAAGGCAAGGCAATGCAAATCAAGGCAAGGCAAGGGGAACGGAAGGCACGGAAAGGCAAGGCAAGCCAGGCTAGGCTAAGGCAAGGCAAGGCAAGGCAAGACTATGGCACGAAACGGACGGCTAGGAGATGCACGCCAAGGCAAGGAAAGTGTAAAGGAAAGCAAGGCACGGCACGTCCAGGCAAGGCTAATGCAAGGCAACGCAAGGCAAGGAAAGGTTAACGGAAGGCAAGGCAAGGCAAAGAAAGGCCAGGCAAGGGTAACGGAAGGCAAGGAACGGCAAGGCAAGGCCAGCCAATCAAGGCTAAGGCTAGGGAAGGCAAGGCTATGGCACGACAACGCAAATCTAGGTAATGCATGACATTGCAAGGAAAGGGTAACGGAAGGCAAGGCAAGGCAAAGCAAGGGAAGGCAAGGGTAACGGAAGGCAAGGAAAGGCTAGGCAAAGCAAGGCAAGGCAATGGTAACGGAAGGCACGGCAATGGAAGGCAAGCCAATCTAGGCTAACGCAAGGCAACGCAAGGCAAGGAAAGGTTAACGGAAGGCAAGGCAAGGCAAAGAAAGGCCAGGCAAGGGTACCCGAAGGTAAGGAACGGCAAGGCAAGGCCAGCCAATCAAGGCTAAGGCTAGGGAAGGCAAGGCTATGGCACGACAACGCAAATCTAGGTAATGCAGGACATTGCAAGGAAAGGGTAACGGAAGGCAAGGCAAGGCAAGGCAAAGCAAGGGAAGGCAAGGGGAACGGAAGGCAAGGCAAAGGAAGGCAAAGCAAGGCAAGGCAAGGGGAACGGAAGGTACGTCAAGGCAAGGGAAAGAAAGGCTAGGCAATGCACGGCAAGACAAGGAAAGGGTAAAGGAAGGCAAAGCACGGCATGGCAAGGCAGGGCTAAGGCACGAAAACGCAAGGCTAGGCAATGCAGGACAAGGCAAGGAAAGGGTACCGTAAGGCACTGCAAGGGAAGGCAAAGCAAGGCAATGCAAGTGTAACGGAAGGCACGGCACGGCAAGGCAAGGCAAGGCTAAAGAAAGGCAACGCAAGGCTAGGCAATGCACTTAAAGGCACCGAAAGTGTAACGGAAGCAAGGCAAAGTAAGGGAAAGCAAGGCAATGCAATGGGAACGGAAGGCACGGCAAGGTAAGGCAAGGTAAATGGAAGGCAGGGCAAGGCAAGGCAAAGCTAAGGTAAGGCAACGCAAGTCAAAGAGAGATTAAGGCAGGCAAGCCAAGCAAGGCTAAGGAAAGTGGAGACAAGGCTAAGGCACGACAACGCAAGGCTAGGCAATGCACGCAAGGCAAGGAAAGTGTAACGGAAGGCACGGCACGGCAATGCAAGGCAAGGTTATGGCACGACAACGCAAGTCTAAGGCACGACAACGTGAGGCTTGGCAATGCAGGGCAAGGCAAGGAAAGGGTAACAGAAGGAAAGGCAAGGCAAGGCAAAGCAAGGCAACGCAAGGGGAATGGAAGGCACGGCAAGGTAAGGTAAGGACAAGGCAAGGCCCAGCAAGGCAAGGCAAGGCTAAGGCATGACAACGCAAGGCTAGGCAATGCAAAGCAAGGCAAGGAAAGGGTAACTCAAGGCAAGGCACGGCCAGGCAAGGCAAGGCTAAGGCACGACAACACAAGGCTAGGCAATGCAAGGCAAGGCAACGAGAGGCTAACGGAAGGCATGGCACGGCAAGGCAAGGCAAAGCAACGCAAGGCTAGGCAATGCACGGCAAGGCAAGGAAAGGGTAACGGAAGGCAAGGCAAGGGAAGGCAAAGCAAGGCAGGGAAAGGGTAACGGAAGGCATTGAAATGCAAGGCAAACCAAACTAGACTAAGGCAAGGCAAGGCAATGACATAGCAGCACAACGGAAGGCAAGGCAATGTACGAGAAGGCAAGGAATGGGTAACGGAAGGCAAGGCAAGGCAAGACAAAGCAAGGCAAGGCAAGGGTAACGGAAGGCACGGCAAGGTAAGGGAAGGACAAGGCAAGGCACGGCAACGCAAGGCAAGGCAAGGCTAAGGCACGACAACGCAAGGCTAGGTATTGCACGGCAATGCAAGGAAAGTGTAACCGAATTTAATGCAAGGCACAGCAAGGCCAAGAAAAACAATGGAATTTACGGCAAGGGAAGGCAAGGGGAACGGAAGGTACGTTAAGGCAAGGGAAAGAAAGGCTAGGCAATGCACGGCAAGACAAGGAAAGGGTAAAGGAAGGCAAAGCACGGCAAGGCAAGGCAGGGCTAAGGCACGAAAACGCAAGGCTAGGCAATGCAGGACAAGGCAAGGAAAGGGTACCGTAAGGCACTGCAAGGCAAGGCAAAGCAAGGCAATGCAAGTGTAACGGAAGGCACGGGACGGCAAGGCAAGGCAAGGCTAAAGCAAGGCAACGCAAGGCTAGGCAATGCACTTAAAGGCACCGAAAGTGTAACGGAAGCAAGGCAAGGTAAGGGAAAGCAAGGCAATGCAATGGGAACGGAAGGCACGGCAAGGTAAGGCAAGGTGAATGGAAGGCAGGGCAAGGCAAGGCAAAGCTAAGGTAAGGCAACGCAAGTCAAAGAGAGGGTAAGGCAAGGCAAGCCAAGCAAGGCTAAGGAAAGTGGAGACAACGCTAAGGCACGACAACGCAAGGCTAGGCAATGCACGCAAAGCAAGGAAAGTGTAACGGAAGGCACGGCACGTCAATGCAAGGCAAGGTTATGGCACGACAACGCAAGTCTAAGGCACGACAACGTGAGGCTTGGCAATGCAGGGCAAGGCAAGGAAAGGGTAACAGAAGGAAAGGCAAGGCAAGGCAAAGCAAGGCAACGCAAGGGGATTGAAAGGCACGGCAAGGTAAGGTAAGGACAAGGTAAGGCCCAGCCAAGCAAGGCAAGGCTAAGGCATGACAATGCAAGGCTAGGCAATGCAAAGCAAGGCAAGGAAAGGGTAACTCAAGGCAAGGCACGGCCAGGCAAGGCAAGGCTAAGGCACGACAACACAAGGCTAGGCAATGCAAGGCAAGGCAACGAAAGGCTAACGGAAGGCATGGCACGGCAAGGCAAGGCAATGCAACGCAAGTCTAGGCAATGCACGGCAATGCAAGGAAAGGGTAACGGAAGGCAAGGCAAGGGAAGGCAAAGCAAGGCAGGGAAAGGGTAACGGAAGGCACTGAAATGCAAGGCAAACCAAACTAGACTAAGGCAAGGCAAGGCAATGATATAGCAGCACAACGGAGGGCAAGGCAATGTACGAGAAGGCAAGGAATGGGTAACGGAAGGCAAGGCAAGGCAAGACAAAGCAAGGCAAGGCAAGGGTAAGGGAAGACACGGCAAGGTAAGGGAAGGACAAGGCAAGGCACGGCAATGCAAGGCAAGGCAAGGCTAAGGCACGACAACGCAAGGCTAGGGATTGCACGGCAATGCAAGGAAAGGGTAACCGAATTCAATGCAAGGCAAAGCAAGGCCAAGAAAAATAATGGATTTACGGAAAGGGAAGGCAAGGGTAACAGAAGGCAAGGGATAGCACTGCAAAGTAAGGCAAGGCAAGGGTAACGGAAGGCACGGCAATGTAAGGGAAGGACAATGCAAGGCACGACAAGGCAAGGCAACTCAAGGCTAAGCAATGCACCGCAGGGCAAGGAAAGGGTAACGGAAGGCAGTGCAAGGCAAAGCAAGGCCAGGCAAGGGTAACGGAAGGCAAGGCACGGCAAGGCAAGGCAAGGCTATGGCACGACAACGCAAGGCTAGGTAATACACGGCAATGCAAGCAAAGGGTAACGGAAGGCAATGCAAGGCAAGGCAAAGCAAGGCAAGGCAAGGGGAACGGAAGGCACGGCAAGGCAAGGCAAAGCTAAAGTAAGGCAACGCAAGGCAAGGAAAGGTTAAGGCAAGGCAAGCCAAGCAAGGCTAAGGCAAGTGGAGACAAGGCTAAGGCACGACAACGCACGGCCAGGCAATGCACGGCAAAGCAAGGAAAATGTAACGGAAGGCACGGCACGGCAAGGCAAGGCAAGGTTAAGGCACGACAATGCAAGGCTAAGGCACGACAACGCAAGGCTTGGCAATGCAGCGCAAGGCAAGGAAAAGGTAAAGGATGGAAAGGCAAGGCAATGCAAAGCAAGGCAAGGCAAGAGTAACGGAAGGCACGGCACGGCAATGCAAGGCAAGGCTTATGCAACGCAACGCAAGGCTAGGCAATAAAAGGCAAGGCAAGGAAAGTTTCACGGACGCAAGGCACGGCAAGGTCAAGAAAGCGAAGGCAAGGGTAACGCAAGGCAAGGCAAGGCAATGCAAATCAAGGCAAGGCAAGGGAAACGGAAGGCACGGAAAGGCAAGGCAAGCCAGGCTAGGCTAAGGCAAGGCAAGGCAAGGCTATGGCACGACAATGGACGGCTAGGAAATGCACGCCAATGCAAGGAAAGTGTAACGGAAAGCAAGGCACGGAACGTCCAGGCGAGGCTAAGGCAAGGCAACGAAAGGCAAGGAAAGGTTAACGGAAGGCAAGGCAAGGCAAAGAAAGGCCAGGGAAGGGTAACGGAAGGAAAGGAACGGCAAGGCAAGGCCAACCAATCAAGGCTACGGCTAGGGAAGGCAAGGCTATGGCACGACAACGCAAATCTAGTTAATGCAGGACATTGCAAGGAAAGGGTAACGGAAGGCAAGGCAAGGCAAGGCAAAGCAAGGGAAGGCAAGGGTAACGGAAGGCAAGGAAAGGCAAGGCAAAGCAAGGCAAGGCAATGGTAACGGAAGGCACGACAATGGAAGGCAAGCCAATCTAGGCTAAGTCAAGGCAACGCAAGGCTATGGCACCACAACGGAAGGCAAGGCAATGTACGACAACGCAAGGAATGGGTAACGGAAGGCAAGGCAAGGCAAGACAAAGCAAGGCAAGGCAAGGGTAACGGGAGGCACGGCAAGGTAAGGGAAGGACAAAGTAAGGCACGGCAAGGCAAGGCAAGGCAAGGAAAGGGTAACAGAAGGCAAGGAAGGTAAGAAAAAGCAAGGCAAGGCAAGGGTAACGGAAGGCCCGACACGGTAAGGCAAGGTAAAGAAAGGCAAGGCAATGCACGGCTAGGCAAGGAAAGGGTAACGGAAGGCAACGCACGGCAAGGCAAGGCAAGCCGAAGGCACGAAAACGCAAGGCTAGGCAATGCAGGGCAAGGCAAGGAAAGGGTAACGGATGGCATTGCAAGGACAAGCCAAAGCAAGGCAAGGCAAGTGTTACGGAAGGCACGGCACGGCAAGGCAACGCAAGGCTAAAGCAAGGCAACGCAAGGCTAAGCAATGCACCGCAATGCAAGTAAAGGGTAACGGAATTCAATGCAAGGCAAAGCAAGGCAAGGCAAGGGTAACGGAAGGCACGGCAAGGTAAGGGAAGAACAATGCAAGGCACGACAAGGCAAGGCAACCCAAGGCTAAGCAATGCACAGCAGGGCAAGGAAAGGGTAACGGAAGAAAATGCCAGGCAAAGCAAAGCCAGGCAAGGGTAACGGAAGGCAAGGCACGGCAAGGCAAGGCAAGGCTAAAGCAAGGCAACGCTAGGCTAGGCAATGCACGGCAAGGCAACGAAAGTGTAACGGAAGCAAGGCAAGGCAAGGGAAAGCAAGGCAATGCAAGGGGAACGGAAGGCAAGGCAAGGCCAGGGAAGGACAAGGCAAGGCAAGGACAGGCAAGGTAACGCTAAGGCACGATAACACAAGGCTAGCCTAAGGCAAGGGGAGGGAAAGATAAGGCAGGAGAACGCAAGGCTTGTCAATGCACGCAAACGCAAGGAAAGCGTAAGGGAATGCAATGCACGGCAAGGCAACGAACGTGTAACGGAAACAAGGCAAGGCAAGGGAAAGCAAGGCAATGCAAGGGGAACGGAAGGCAAGGCAAGGCAAGGCAAAGCAAGGGAAGGCAAGGGCAACGGAAGGCACGGTAATGCAAGGCAAGCCAAGCTAGGCTAAGGCAAGTCAAGGCAAGGCTATGGCACAACGGAAGGCTAGGCAATATACAACAAGGTAAGGAAAGGGTAACGGAAGGCAAGGCAAGGCAATGCAAGGCAAGGCAAGGCAAGAGTAACGCAAGGCACGGCAATGGAAGGCAAGCCAATCTAGGCTAAGGCAAGGCAACGCAAGGCTATGGCACCACAACGGAAGGCAAGGCAATGTACGACAACGCAAGGAATGGGTAACGGAAGGCAAGGCAAGGCAAGACAAAGCAAGGCAAGGCAAGGGTAACGGTAGGCACGGCAAGGTAAGGGAAGTACAAAGTAAGGCACGGCAAGGCAAGGCAAGCCAATCTAGGCTAAGGCAAGTCAAGGCAAGGCTATGGCACAACGGGAGGCTAGGCAATATACAACAAGGTAAGGAAAGGGTAACGGAAGGCAAGGCAAGGCAATGCAAGGCAAGGCAAGGCAAGAGTAACGCAAGGCACGGCAAGGCCACGGAAGACAAGCAGGGCTAAGGAAAGTCAAGGCAAGGCTATGGCACGAGAACGCAAAGCTAGGCAATGCACGGCAAGGCAATGAAAGGGTAACGGAAGCAAGGCAAGGCAAGGCAAAGCAAGGCAAGGCAAGGGTAACGGAAGGCACGGCAATGGAAGGCAAGCCAATCTAGGCTAAGGCAAGGCAACGCAAGGCTATGGCACCACAACGGAAGGCAAGGCAATGTACGACAACGCAAGGAATGGGTAACGGAAGGCAAGGCAAGGCCAGACAAAGCAAGGCAAGGAAAGGGTAACAGAAGGCAAGGAATGCAAGGCAAAGCAAGGAAAGGCAAGGGTAACGGAAGGCAAGGGAAAGCACTGCAAAGCAAGGCAAGGCAAGGGTAACGGAAGGCACGGCAAGGGAAGGGAAGGACAATGCAAGGCACGACAAGGCACGGCAACCCAAGGCTAAGCAATGCACAGTAGTGCAAGGAAAGGGTAACGGAAGAAAATGCCAGGCAAAGCAAGGCCAGGCAAGGGTAACGGAAGGCAAGGCACGGCAAGGCAAGGCAAGGCTAAAGCAAGGCAACGCTAGGCTAGGCAATGCACAGCAAGGCAACGAAAGTGTAACGGAAGCAAGGCAAGGCAAGGGAAAGCAAGGCAATGCAAGGGGAACGGAAGGCAAGGCAAGGCAAGGCAATGCAAGGCAAGGCAAGGCAAGAGTAACGCAAGGCACGGCAAGGCCACGGAAGACAGGCAAGGCTAAGGAAAGTCAAGGCAAGGCTATGGCACGAGAACGCAAAGCTCGGCAATGCACGGCAAGGCAATGAAAGGGTAACGGAAGCAAGGCAAGGCAAGGCAAAGCAAGGCAAGGCAAGGGTAACGGAAGGCACGGCAATGGAAGGCAAGCCAATCTAGGCTAAGGCAAGGCAACGCAAGGCTATGGCACCACAACGGAAGGCAAGGCAATGTACGACAACGCAAGGAATGGGTAACGGAAGGCAAGGCAAGGCAAGACAAAGCAAGGCAAGGCAAGGGTAACGGTAGGCACGGCAAGGTAAGGGAAGTACAAAGTAAGGCACGGCAAGGCAAGGCAAGGCAAGGAAAGGGTAACAGAAGGCAAGGAAGGCAAGGCAAAGCAAGGCAAGGCAAGGGTAACGGAAGGCCCGACACGGTAAGGCAAGTTAAAGAAAGGCTAGGCAATGCATGGCTAGGCAAGGAAAGGGTAACGGAAGGCAACGCACGGCAAGGCAAGGCAAGCCGAAGGCACGAAAACGCAAGGCTAGGCAATGCAGGGCAATGCAAGGAAAGGGTAACGGATGGCATTGCAAGGCAAGCCAAAGCAAGGCAAGGCAAGTGTTATAGAAGGCCCGGCACGGCAAGGCAACGCAAGGCTAAAGCAAGGCAACGCAAGGCTAAGCAATGCACCGCAATGCAAGTAAAGGGTAACGGAATTCAATGCAAGGCAAAGCAAGGCCAGGCAATGGTAAAGGAAGTTACGGCAAGGGAAGGCAAGGGTAACAGAAGGCAAGGGAAAGCACTGCAAAGCAAGGCAAGGCAAGGGTAACGGAAGGCACGGCAAGGTAAGGGAAGGACAATGCAAGGCACGACAAGGCAAGGCAACCGAAGGCTAAGCAATGCGCAGCAGGGCAAGGAAAGGGTAACGGAAGAAAATGCCAGGCAAAGCAAGGCCAGGCAAGGGTAACGGAAGGCAAGGCACGGCAAGGCAAGGCAAGGCTAAAGCAAGGCAAGGCAAGGCTAGGCAATGCACGGTAAGGCAAGAAAAGGGCAACGGAAGGCAAGGCAAGGCAAAGCAAGGCAGGGAAAGGGTAACGGAAGGCACTGAAATGCAAGGCAAACCAAACTAGACTAAGGCAAGGCAAGGCAAGGATATGGCAGCATAACGGAAGGTAAGGCAATGTACGACAAGGCAAGGAATGGGTAACGGAAGGCAAAGCAACCAAGATAAAGCAAGGGAAGACAAGGGTAACGGAAGGTACGGCAAGGTAAGGGAAGGACAAGGCAAGGCACGGCAAGTCAAGGCAAGACAAGGCTAAGGCACGACAACGCAAGGCTAGGCAATGCACGGCAAGGCAAGGAAACGGTAGCGCAAGGAAAGGCACGGTCAGGCAAGGCAAGGCTAAGGCACGACAACCCAAGGCTAAGCACTGCACCGCAAATCAAGGAAACGTTAACGGAAGGCAAGGCAAGGAAAAGCAAGGCCAGGCAAGGGTAACGGAAAGCAAGGCACGGCAAGGCATGGCCAGCCAATCAAGGCTAAGACTAGGGAAGGCAAGGCTATGGCACGACAACGCAAATCTAGGTAATGCAGGACATTGCAAGGAAAGGGTAACGGAAGGCAAGGCAAGGCAAGGCAAAGCAAGGGAAGGCAAGGGTAACGGAAGGCAAGGAAAGGCAAGGCAAAGCAAGGCAAGGCAATGGTAACGGAAGGCACGGCAATGGAAGGCAAGCCAATCTAGGCTAAGGCAAGGCAACGCAAGGCTATGGCACCACAACGGAAGGCAAGGCAATGTACGACAACGCAAGGAATGGGTAACGGAAGGCAAGGCAAGGCAAGACAAAGCAAGGCAAGGCAAGGGTAACGGAAGGCACGGCAAGGTAAGGGAAGGACAAAGTAAGGCACGGCAAGGCAAGGCAAGGCAAGGAAAGGGTAACAGAAGGCAAGGAATGCAAGGCAAAGCAAGGCAAGGCAAGGGTAACGGAAGGTCCGACACGGTAGGGCAAGGTAAAGCAAGGCTAGGCAATGCACGGCTAGGCAAGGAAATGGTAACGGAAGGCAACGCACGGGAAGGCAAGGCAAGCCGAAGGCACGAAAACGCAAGGCTAGGCAATGCAGGGCAAGGAAAGAAAGGGTAACGGATGGCATTGCAAGGCAAGCCAAAGCAAGGCAAGGCAAGTGTTACGGAAGGTACGGCACGGCAAGGCAACGCAAGGCTAAAGCAAGGCAACGCAAGGCTAAGCAATGCACCGCAATGCAAGAAAGGGTAACGGAATTCAATGCCAGGCAAAGCAAAGCCAGGCAAGGGTAACGGAAGGCAAGGCACGGCAAGGCAAGGCAAGGCTAAAGAAAGGGAACGCTAGACGAGGCAATGCACAGCAAGGCAACGAAAGTGTAACGGAAGCACGGCAAGGCAAGGGAAAGCAAGGCAATGCAAGGGGAACGGAAGGCAAGGCAAGGCAAGGGAAGGACAAGGCAAGGCCAGGCAAGGTAACGCTAAGGCACGATAACACAAGGCTAGGCTAAGGCAAGGGGAGGGAAAGATAAGGCAGGAGAACGCAAGGCTAGGCAATGCACGCAAATGCAAGGAAAGCGTAAGGGAATGCAATGCACGGCAAGGCAACGAAATTGTAACGGAAACAAGGCAAGGCAAGGGAAAGCAAGGCAATGCAAGGGGAACGGAAGGCAAGGCAAGGCAGGGAAAAGCAAGGGAAGGCAAGGGCAACGGAAGGCACGGTAATGCAAGGCAAGCCAAGCTAGGCTAAGGCAACTCAAGGCAAGGCTATGGCACAACGGAAGGCTAGGCAATATACAACAAGGTAAGGAAAGGGTAACGGAAGGCAAGGCAAGGCAAGGCAAGGCAAGAGTAACGCAAAGCACGGCAAGGCCACGGAAGACAAGCAAGGCTAAGGAAAGGCAAGGCAAGGCTATGGCACGAGAACGCAAAGCTAGGCAATGCACGGCAAGGCAAGGAAAGGGTAACCCAAGCAAGGCAAGGCAAGGCAAAGCAATGCAATGCAAGGGGAACGAAAGGCAAGGCAAGGTAAGGCAAAGGGAATGGAAGGCACGGCAAGGAAAGGTTAGGACAAGGCAAGGCACTGCGAGGCAAGGTAAGGCTAAGGCACGATAACACAAGGCTAGGCAAGTTGAAGGCAAGGGACGCCAATCAAGGCTAAGGCAAGGGGATGCAAAGCTAAGGCAGGACAACGCAAGGCTAGGCAATGCAGGGCCAGGCAGGAAAGGCTAATGGAAGGCAAGGCAAGGCAAGGCAAAGCAAGGCAAGGAAAGTGTAACGGAAGGCACGGGAAGGCAAGGCAAGGCTAAGGCAAGGCAACGCAAGGGTAGGGAAAGATAAGGCAAGGAAACACAAGGCTAGGCAATGCACGGCAAGGCAAGGGGAACGGAAGGTACAGCAAGGCAAGGTAAAGCTAAGGTAAGGCAACGCAAGGCAAGGCAAGCCAATCAAGGCGAAGGCAAGTGGAGACAAGGCTAAGGCACTACAAAGCAAGGCTAGGCAATGCACGGCAAAGCAAGGAAAGTGTAACGGAAGGCAAGGCAAGGCAAGGCAAAGCAAGGCAAGGCAAGGGTAACGGAAGACAAGGCAAGGCAAGGCAAAGCAAGGCAAGGCAAGGGGAACGGAAGGCACGGCAAGGTAAGGTAAGGACAAGGCAAGGCCCAGCAAGGCAAGGCAAGGCTAAGGCATGACAACGCAAGGCTAGGCAATGCAAAGCAAGGCAAGGAAAGGGTAAGTCAAGGCAAGGCACTGCCAGGCAAGGCAAGGCTAAGGCACGACAGCGCAAGGTTAGGCAATGCAAGGCAAGACAACGAAAGGCTAACGGAAGGCATGGCATGGCACGGCAAGGCAAGGCAAGGCTAAGGCAAGGCAACGCAAGGCTTGGCAATGCACGGCAAGGCAAGGAAAGGGCAACGGAAGGCAAGGCAAGGCAAGGCAAAGCAAGCCAGGGAAATGCTAACGGAAGGCACTGAAATGCAAGGCAAACCAAACTAGACTAAGGCAAGGCAAGGCAACGATATGGCAGCATAACGGAAGGTAAGGCAATGTACGACAAGGCAAGGAATGGGTAACGGAAGGCAAGGCAACCCAGATAAAGCAAGGGAAGACAAGGGTAACGGAAGGTACGGCAAGGTAAGGGAAGGACAAGGCAAGGCACGGCAAGTCAAGGCAAGACAAGGCTAAGGCACGACAACGCAAGGCTAAGAAATGCACCGCAATGCAAGAAACGTTAACGGAAGGCAAGGCAAGGAAAAGCAAGGCCAGGCAAGGGTAATGGAAGGCAAGGCACGGCAAGGCATGGCCAGCCAATCAAGGCTAATGCTAGGGAAGGCAAGGCTATGGCACGGCAACGCAAATCTAGGTAATGCAGGACATTGCAAGGAAAGGGTAACGGCAGGCAAGGCAAAGCAAGGGAAGGCAAGGGTAACGGAAGGCAAGAAAAGGCAAGGCAAAGCAAGGCAAGGCAAGGGTAACGGAAGGCACGGCAATGGAAGGCAAGCCAATCTAGGCTAAGGCAAGGCAACGCAAGGCTATGGCAACACAACGGAAGGCAAGGCAATGTACGACAACGCAAGGAATGGGTAACGGAAGGCAAGGCAAGGCAAGACAAGCAAGGCAAGGCAAGGGTAACGGAAGGTACGGCAAGGTAAGGGAAGTACAAAGTAAGGCACGGCAAGGCAAGGCAAGGCAAGGAAGGGGTAACAGAAGGCACGGAAGTCAAGTCAAAGCAAGGCAAGGCAAGGGTAACGGAAGGCCCGACACGGTAAGGCAAGGTAAAGAAAGGCTAGGCAATGCACGGCTAGGCAAGGAAAGGGTAACGGAAGGCAACGCACGGCAAGGCAAGGCAAGCCGAAGGCACGAAAACGCAAGGCTAGGCAATGCAGGGCAAGGCAAGGAAAGGGTAACGGATGGCATTGCAAGGCAATGCAAAGCAAGGCAAGGCAAGAGTAACGGAAGGCACGGCACGGCAATGCAAGGCAAGGCTTATGCAACGCAACGCAAGGCTTGGCAATGAAAGGCAAGGCAAGGAAAGTTTCACGGACGCAAGGCACGGCAAGGTCAAGAAAGCGAAGGCAAGGGTAACGCAAGGCAAGGCAAGGCAATGCAAATCAAGGCAAGGCAAGTGTACCGTAAGGCACTGCAAGGCAAGGCAAAGGAAGGCAATGCAAGTGTAACGGAAGGCACGGCACGGCAAGGCAAGGCAAGGCTAAAGCAAGGCAACGCAAGGCTAGGCAATGCACTTAAAGGCACCGAAAGTGTAACGGAAGCAAGGCAAGGTAAGTAAAAGCAAGGCAATGAAATGGGAACGGAAGGTACGGCAAGGTAAGGCAAGGTGAATGGAAGGCACGGTAATGCAAGGCAAAGCTAAGGTAAGGGAACGCAAGGCAAGGAAAGGTTAAGGCAAGGCAAGCCAAGCAAGGCTAAGGCAAGTGGAGACAAGGCTAAGGCACGACAACGCAAGGCTAGGCAATGCACGCAAAGCAAGGAAAGTGTAACGGAAGGCACGGCACGGCAATGCAAGGCATGGTTATGGCACGACAACGCAAGTCTAACGCACGACAACGCAAGGCTTGGCAATGCAGGGCAAGGCAAGGAAAGGGTAACAGAAGGAAAGGCAAGGCAAGGCAAAGCAAGGCAACGCAAGGGCAATGGAAGGCAAGGAAAGGTAAGGTAAGGACAAGGCAAGGCCCAGCAAGGCAAGGCAAGGCTAAGGCATGACAACGGAATGCTAGGCAATGCAAAGCAAGGCAAGGAAAAGGTAACTCAAGGCAAGGCACGGCCAGGCAAGGCAAGGCTAAGGCACGACAACACAAGGCTAGGCAATGCAAGGCAAGGCAACGAAAGGCTAACGGAACGCATGGCACGGCAAGGAAAGGCAAAGCAACGCAAGGCTAGGCAACGCACGTCCAGGCAAGGAAAGGGTAACTGAAGGCAAGGCAAGGGAAGGCAAAGCAAGGCAGGGAAAGGGTAACGGAAGGCACTGAAATGCAAGGCAAACCAAACTAGACTAAGGCAAGGCAAGGCAATGATATAGCAGCACAACGGAAGGCAAGGCAATGTACGAGAAGGCAAGGAATGGGTAACGGAAGGCAAGGCAAGGCAAGACAAAGCAAGGCAAGGCAAGGGTAACGGAAGGCACGGCAAGGTAAGGGAAGGACAAGGCAAGGCACGGCAACGCACGGCAAGGCAAGGCTAAGGCACGGCAACGCAAGGCTAGGTATTGCACGGCAATGCAAGGAAAGGGTAACCGAATTCAATGCAAGGCAAAGGAAGGCCAAGAAAAATTATGGAATTTACGGCAAGGGAAGGCAAGGGTAACAGAAGGCAAGGGATAGCACTGCAAAGTAAGGCAAGGCAAGGGTAATGGAAGGCACGGCAAGGTAAGGGAAGGACAATGCAAGGCACGACAAGGCAATGCAACTCAAGGCTAAGCAATGCACCGCAGGGCAAGGAAAGAGTAACGGAAGGCAGTGCAAGGCAAAGCAAGGCCAGGCAAGGGTAACGGAAGGCAAGGCACGGCAAGGCAAGGCAAGGCTATGGCACGACAACGCAAGGCTAGGTAATGAACGGCAATGCAAGGAAAGGGTAACGGAATGCAACGCAAGGCAAGGCAAAGCAATGTAAGGCAAGGGGAACGGAAGGCACGGCAAGGTAAGGCAAGGTGAATGGAAGGCACGGCAAGGCAAGGCAAAGCTAAAGTAAGGCAACGCAAGGCAAGGAAAGGTTAAGGCAAGGCCAGCCAAGCAAGGCTAAGGCAAGTGGAGACAAGGCTAAGGCACGACAACGCACGGCCAGGCAATGCACGGCAAAGCAAGGAAAGTGTAACGGAAGGCACGGCACGGCAAGTCAAGGAAAGGTTAAGGCACGACAATGCAAGGCTAAGCCACGACAACGCAAGGCTTGGCAATGCAGGGCAAGGCAAGGAAAGGGTAAAGGAAGGAAAGGCAAGGCAATGCAAAGCAAGGCAAGGCAAGAGTAACGGAAGGCACGGCACGGCAATGCAAGGCAAGGCTTATGCAACGCAACGCAAGGCTAGGCAATGAAAGGCAAGGCAAGGAAAGTTTCACGGACGCAAGGCACGGCAAGGTCAAGAAAGCGAAGGCAAGGGTAACGCAAGGCAAGGCAAGGCAATGCAAATCAAGGCAAGGCAAGGGGAACGGAAGGCACGGAAAGGCAAGGCAAGGCAGGCTAGGCTAAGGCAAGGCAAGGCAAGACTATGGCACGACAACGGACGGCTAGGAAATTCACGCCAAGGCAAGGAAAGTGTAACGGAATGCAAGGCACGGCACGTCCAGGCAAGGCTAAGGCAAGGCAACGCAAGGCAAGGAAAGGTTAACGGAAGGCAAGGCAAGGCAAAGAAAGGCCAGGCAAGGGTAACGGAAGGCAAGGAACGGCAAGGCAAGGCCAGCCAATCAAGGCTAAGACTAGGGAAGGCAAGGCTATGGCACGACAACGCAAATAAAGGTAATGCAGGACATTGCAAGGAAAGGGTAACGGAAGGCAAAGCAAGGGAAGGAAAGGGTAACGGATGGCAAGGAAAGGCAAGGCAAAGCAAGGCAAGGCAATGGTAATGGAAGGCACGGCAATGGAAGGCAAGCGAATCTAGGCTAAGGCAAGGCAACGCAAGGCTATGGCACCACAACGGAAGGCAAGGCAATGTACGACAACGCAAGGAATGGGTAACGGAAGGCAAGGCAAGGCAAGACAAAGCAAGGCAAGGCAAGGGTAACGGAAGGCACGGCAAGGGAAGGGAAGGACAAAGTAAGGCACGGCAAGGCAAGGCAAGGCAAGGAAAGGGTAACAGAAGGCAAGGAAGGCAAGGCAAAGCAAGGCAAGGCAAGGGTAACGGAAGGCCCGACACGGTAAGGCAAGGTAAAGAAAAGCTAGGCAATGCACGGCTAGGCAAGGAAAGGGTAACGGAAGGCAACGCACGGCAAGGCAAGGCAAGCCGAAGGCACGAAAACGCAAGGCTAGGCAATGCAGAGCAAGGCAAGGAAAGGGTAACGGATAGCATTGCAAAGCAAGCCAAAGCAAGGCAAGGCAAGTGTTCCGGAAGGCACGGCACGGGAAGGCAACGCAAGGCTAAAGCAAGGCAACGCAAGGCTAAGCAATGCACCGCAATGCAAGGAAACGTTAACGGAAGGTAAGGCAAGGAAAAGCAAGGCCAGGCAAGGGTAACGGAAGGCAAGGCAAGGCAAGGCATGGCCAGCCAATCAAGGCTAATGCTGGGAAAGGCAAGGCTATGGCACGACAACGCAAGGCTTGGCAATGCAGGGCAAGGCAAGGAAAGGGTAACGGAAGGAAAGGCAAGGCAATGCAAAGCAAGGCAAGGCAAGAGTAACGGAAGGCACGGCACGGCAATGCAAGGCAAGGCTTATGCAACGCAACGCAAGGCTAGGCAATTAACGGCAAGGCAAGGAAAGTTTCACGGACGCAAGGCACGGCAAGGTCAAGAAAGCGAAGGCAAGGGTAATGCAAGGCAAGGCAAGGCAATGCAAATCAAGGCAAGGCAAGGGGAACGGAAGGCACGGAAAGGCAAGGCAAGGCAGGCTAGGCTAAGGCAAGGCAAGGCAAGACTATAGCACGACAACGGACGGCTAGGAAATGCACGCCAAGGCAAGGAAAGTGTAACGGAAAGCAAGGTACGCACGTCCAGTCAAGGCTAAGGCAAGGCAACGCAAGGCAAGGAAAGGTTAACGGAAGGCAAGGCAAGGCAAAGCAAGGCCAGGCAAGGGTAACGGAAGGCAAGGAACGGCAAGGCAAAGCAAGGCTAAGGCAAGGCAACGCAAGGCTAGGGAAAGATAAGGCAAGGAAACACAAGGCTAGGCAATGCACGGCAAGGCAAGGGGAACCGAAGGTACGGCAAGGCAAGGCAAAGCTAAGGTAAGGCAACGAAAGGCAAGGCAAGCCAAGCAAGGCTAAGGCAAGTGGAGACAAGGCTAAGGCACTACAAAGCAAGGATAGGCAATGCACGGCAAAGCAAGGAAAGTGTAACGGAAGGCAAGGCAAGGCAAGGCAAAGCAAGGCAAGGCAAGGGTAACGGAAGACAAGGCAAGGCAAGGCAAAGCAAGGCAAGGCAAGGGGAACGGAAGGCACGGCAAGGTAAGGTAAGGACAAGGCAAGGCCCAGCAAGGCAAGGCAAGGCTAAGGCATGACAACGCAAGGCTAGGCAATGCAAAGCAAGGCAAGGAAAGGGTAACTCAAGGCAAGGCACGGCCTGGCAAGGCAAGGCTAAGGCACGACAACGCAAGGCTATGCAATGCAAGGCAAGACAACGAAAGGCTAACGGAAGGCATGGCACGGCAAGGCAAGGCAAGGCTAAGGCAAGGCAACACAAGGCTAGGTATTGCACGGCAATGCAAGGAAAGGGTAACCGAATTCAATGCAAGGCAAAGCAAGGCCAAGAAAAATTATGGAATTTACGGCAAGGGAAGGCAAGGGTAACAGAAGGCAAGGGATAGCACTGCAAAGTAAGGCAAGGCAAGGGTAATGGAAGGCACGGCAATGTAAGGGAAGGACAATGCAAGGCACGACAAGGCAAGGCAACTCAAGGCTAAGCAATGCACCGCAGGGCAAGGAAAGAGGAACGGAAGGCAGTGCAAGGCAAAGCAAGACCAGGCAAGGGTAACGGAAGGCAAGGCACGGCAAGGCAAGGCAAGGCTATGGCACGACAACGCAAGGCTAGGTAATACACGGCAATGCAAGCAAAGGGTAACGGAAGGCAATGCAAGGCAAGGCAAAGCAAGGCAAGGCAAGGGGAACGGAAGGCACGGCAAGGCAAGGCAAAGCTAAAGTAAGGCAACGCAAGGCAAGGAAAGGTTAAGGCAAGGCAAGCCAAGCAAGGCTAAGGCAAGTGGAGACAAGGCTAAGGCACGACAACGCACGGCCAGGCAATGCACGGCAAAGCAAGGAAAATGTAACGGAAGGCACGGCACGGCAAGGCAAGGCAAGGTTAAGGCACGACAATGCAAGGCTATGGCACGACAACGCAAATCTAGGTAATGCAGTGCAAGGCAAGGAAAGGGTAAAGGATGGAAAGGCAAGGCAATGCAAAGCAAGGCAAGGCAAGAGTAACGGAAGGCACGGCACGGCAATGCAAGGCAAGGCTTATGCAACGCAACGCAAGGCTAGGCAATAAAAGGCAAGGCAAGGAAAGTTTCACGGACGCAAGGCACGGCAAGGTCAAGAAAGCGAAGGCAAGGGTAACGCAAGGCAAGGCAAGGCAATGCAAATCAAGGCAAGGCAAGGGGAACGGAAGGCACGGAAAGGCAAGGCAAGCCAGGCTAGGCTAAGGCAAGGCAAGGCAAGACTATGGCACGACAATGGACGGCTAGGAAATGCACGCCAATGCAAGGAAAGTGTAACGGAAAGCAAGGCACGGAACGTCCAGGCGAGGCTAAGGCAAGGCAACGAAAGGCAAGGAAAGGTTAACGGAAGGCAAGGCAAGGCAAAGAAAGGCCAGGCAAGGGTAACGGAAGGAAAGGAACGGCAAGGCAAGGCCAACCAATCAAGGCTACGGCTAGGGAAGGCAAGGCTATGGCACGACAACGCAAATCTAGTTAATGCAGGACATTGCAAGGAAAGGGTAACGGAAGGCAAGGCAAGGCAAGGCAAAGCAAGGGAAGGCAAGGGTAACGGAAGGCAAGGAAAGGCAAGGCAAAGCAAGGCAAGGCAATGGTAACGGAAGGCACGAAAATGGAAGGCAAGCCACTCTAGGCTAAGTCAAGGCAACGCAAGGCTATGGCACCACAACGGAAGGCAAGGCAATGTACGACAACGCAAGTAATGGGTAACGGAAGGCAAGGCAAGGCAAGACAAAGCAAGGGAAGGCAAGGGTAACGGGAGGCACGGCAAGGTAAGGGAAGGACAAAGTAAGGCACGGCAAGGCAAGGCAAGGAAAGGGTAACAGAAGGCAAGGAAGGTAAGAAAAAGCAAGGCAAGGCAAGGGTAACGGAAGGCCCGACACGGTAAGGCAAGGTAAAGAAAGGCAAGGCAATGCACGGCTAGGCAAGGAAAGGGTAACGGAAGGCAACGCACGGCAAGGCAAGGCAAGCCGAAGGCACGAAAACGCAAGGCTAGGCAATGCAGGGCAAGGCAAGGAAAGGGTAACGGATGGCATTGCAAGGACAAGCCAAAGCAAGGCAAGGCATGTGTTACGGAAGGCACGGCACGGCAAGGCAATGCAAGGCTAAAGCAAGGCAACGCAAGGCTAAGCAATGCACCGCAATGCAAGTAAAGGGTAACGGAATTCAATGCAAGGCAAAGCAAGGCAAGGCAAGGGTAACAGAAGGCACGGAAAGGTAAGGGAAGGACAATGCAAGGCACGACAAGGCAAGGCAACCCAAGGCTAAGCAATGCACAGCAGGGCAAGGAAAGGGTAACGGAAGAAAATGCCAGGCAAAGCAAAGCCAGGCAAGGGTAACGGAAGGCAAGGCACGGCAAGGCAAGGCAAGGCTAAAGCAAGGCAACGCTAGGCTAGGCAATGCACGGGAAGGCAACGAAAGTGTAACGTAAGCAAGGCAAGGCAAGGGAAAGCAAGGCAATGCAAGGGGAACGGAAGGCAAGGCAAGGCAAGGGAAGGACAAGGCAAGGCAAGGACAGGCAAGGTAACGCTAAGGCACGATAACACAAGGCTAGCCTAAGGCAAGGGGAGGGAAAGATAAGGCAGGAGAACGCAAGGCTTGTCAATGCACGCAAACGCAAGGAAAGCGTAAGGGAATGCAATGCACGGCAAGGCAACGAACGTGTAACGGAAACAAGGCAAGGCAAGGGAAAGCAAGGCAATGCAAGGGGAACGGAAGGCAAGGCAAGGCAAGGCAAAGCAAGGGAAGGCAAGGGCAACGGAAGGCACGGTAATGCAAGGCAAGCCAATCTAGGCTAAGGCAAGTCAAGGCAAGGCTATGGCACAACGGAAGGCTAGGCAATATACAACAAGGTAAGGAAAGGGTAACGGAAGGCAAGGCAAGGCAATGCAAGGCAAGGCAAGGCAAGAGTAACGCAAGGCACGGCAAGGCCACGGAAGACAAGCAAGGCTAAGGAAAGTCAAGGCAAGGCTATGGCACGAGAACGCAAAGCTAGGCAATGCACGGCAAGGCAATGAAAGGGTAACGGAAGCAAGGCAAGGCAAGGCAAAGCAAGGCAAGGCAAGGGTAACGGAAGGCACGGCAATGGAAGGCAAGCCAATCTAGGCTAAGGCAAGGCAACGCAAGGCTATGG
Source organism: Macrotis lagotis (assembly GCF_037893015.1). NCBI lineage: Eukaryota > Metazoa > Chordata > Mammalia > Peramelemorphia > Peramelidae > Macrotis > Macrotis lagotis. The sequence goes on from NW_027422309.1 coordinate 162,066, forward strand.
CACCACAACGGAAGGCAAGGCAATGTACGACAACGCAAGGAATGGGTAACGGAAGGCAAGGCAAGGCAAGACAAAGCAAGGCAAGGAAAGGGTAACAGAAGGCAAGGATTGCAAGGCAAAGCAAGGAAAGGCAAGGGTAACGGAAGGCAAGGGAAAGCACTGCAAAGCAAGGCAAGGCAAGGGTAACGGAAGGCACGGCAAGGGAAGGGAAGGACAATGCAAGGCACGACAAGGCACGGCAACCCAAGGCTAAGCAATGCACAGTAGTGCAAGGAAAGGGTAACGGAAGAAAATGCCAGGCAAAGCAAGGCCAGGCAAGGGTAACGGAAGGCAAGGCACGGCAAGGCAAGGCAAGGCTAAAGCAAGGCAACGCTAGGCTAGGCAATGCACAGCAAGGCAACGAAAGTGTAACGGAAGCAAGGCAAGGCAAGGGAAAGCAAGGCAATGCAAGGGGAACGGAAGGCAAGGCAAGGCAAGGCAATGCAAGGCAAGGCAAGGCAAGAGTAACGCAAGGCACGGCAAGGCCACGGAAGACAAGCAAGGCTAAGGAAAGTCAAGGCAAGGCTATGGCACGAGAACGCAAAGCTAGGCAATGCACGGCAAGGCAATGAAAGGGTAACGGAAGCAAGGCAAGGCAAGGCAAAGCAAGGCAAGGCAAGGGTAACGGAAGGCACGGCAATGGAAGGCAAGCCAATCTAGGCTAAGGCAAGGCAACGCAAGGCTAGGCAATGCACGCAAAGCAAGGAAAGTGTAACGGAAGGCACGGCACGGCAATGCAAGGCATGGTTATGGCACGACAACGCAAGTCTAACGCACGACAACGCAAGGCTTGGCAATGCAGGGCAAGGCAAGGAAAGGGTAACAGAAGGAAAGGCAAGGCAAGGCAAAGCAAGGCAACGCAAGGGCAATGGAAGGCAAGGAACGGTAAGGTAAGGACAAGGCAAGGCCCAGCAAGGCAAGGCAAGGCTAAGGCATGACAACGCAAGGCTAGGCAATGCAAAGCAAGGCAAGGAAAATGTAAATCAAGGCAAGGCACGGCCAGGCAAGGCAAGGCTAAGGCACGACAACACAAGGCTAGGCAATGCAAGGCAAGGCAACGAAAGGCTAACGGAACGCATGGCACGGCAAGGCAAGGCAAAGCAACGCAAGGCTAGGCAACGCACGTCCAGGCAAGGAAAGGGTAACTGAAGGCAAGGCAAGGGAAGGCAAAGCAAGGCAGGGAAAGGGTAACGGAAGGCACTGAAATGCAAGGCAAACCAAACTAGACTAAGGCAAGGCAAGGCAATGATATAGCAGCACAACGGAAGGCAAGGCAATGTACGAGAAGGCAAGGAATGGGTAACGGAAGGCAAGGCAAGGCAAGACAAAGCAAGGCAAGGCAAGGGTAACGGAAGGCACGGCGAGGTATGGGAAGGACAAGGCAAGGCACGGCAACGCACGGCAAGGCAAGGCTAAGGCACGGCAAGGCAAGGCTAGGTATTGCACGGCAATGCAAGGAAAGGGTAACCGAATTCAATGCCAGGCAAAGGAAGGCCAAGAAAAATTATGGAATTTACGGCAAGGGAAGGCAAGTGTAACAGAAGGCAAGGGATAGCACTGCAAAGTAAGGCAAGGCAAGGGTAATGGAAGGCACGGCAAGGTAAGGGAAGGACAATGCAAGGCACGACAAGGCAAGGCAACTCAAGGCTAAGCAATGCACCGCAGGGCAAGGAAAGAGTAACGGAAGGCAGTGCAAGGCAAAGCAAGGCCAGGCAAGGGTAACGGAAGGGAAGGCACGGCAAGGCAAGGCAAGGCTATGGCACGACAACGCAAGGCTAGGTAATGAACGGCAATGCAAGGAAAGGGTAACGGAATGCAAGGCAAGGCAAGGCAAAGCAATGTAAGGCAAGGGGAACGGAAGGCACGGCAAGGTAAGGCAAGGTGAATGGAAGGCACGGCAAGGCAAGGCAAAGCTAAAGTAAGGCAACGCAAGGCAAGGAAAGGTTAAGGCAAGGCCAGCCAAGCAAGGCTAAGGCAAGTGGAGACAAGGCTAAGGCACGACAACGCACGGCCAGGCAATGCACGGCAAAGCAAGGAAAGTGTAACGGAAGGCACGGCACGGCAAGGCAAGGAAAGGTTAAGGCACTACAATGCAAGGCTAAGCCACGACAACGCAAGGCTTGGCAATGCAGGGCAAGGCAAGGAAAGGGTAAAGGAAGGAAAGGCAAGGCAATGCAAAGCAAGGCAAGGCAAGAGTAACGGAAGGCACGGCACGGCAATGCAAGGCAAGGCTTATGCAACGCAACGCAAGGCTAGGCAATGAAAGGCAAGGCAAGGAAAGTTTCACGGACGCAAGGCACGGCAAGGTCAAGAAAGCGAAGGCAAGGGTAACGCAAGGCAAGGCAAGGCAATGCAAATCAAGGCAAGGCAAGGGGAACGGAAGGCACGGAAAGGCAAGGCAAGGCAGGCTAGGCTAAGGCAAGGCAAGGCAAGACTATGGCACGACAACGGACGGCTAGGAAATTCACGCCAAGGCAAGGAAAGTGTAACGGAATGCAAGGCACGGCACGTCCAGGCAAGGCTAAGGCAAGGCAACGCAAGGCAAGGAAAGGTTAACGGAAGGCAAGGCAAGGCAAAGAAAGGCCAGGCAAGGGTAACGGAAGGCAAGGAACGGCAAGGCAAGGCCAGCCAATCAAGGCTAAGACTAGGGAAGGCAAGGCTATGGCACGACAACGCAAATCTAGGTAATGCAGGACATTGCAAGGAAAGGGTAACGGAAGGCAAAGCAAGTCAAAGCAAGGGAAGGAAAGGGTAACGGATGGCAAGGAAAGGCAAGGCAAAGCAAGGCAAGGCAATGGTAATGGAAGGCACGGCAATGGAAGGCAAGCGAATCTAGGCTAAGGCAAGGCAACGCAAGGCTATGGCACCACAACGGAAGGCAAGGCAATGTACGACAACGCAAGGAATGGGTAACGGAAGGCAAGGCAAGGCAAGACAAAGCAAGGCAAGGCAAGGGTAACGGAAGGCACGGCAAGGGAAGGGAAGGACAAAGTAAGGCACGGCAAGGCAAGGCAAGGCAAGGAAAGGGTAACAGAAGGCAAGGAAGGCAAGGCAAAGCAAGGCAAGGCAAGGGTAACGGAAGGCCCGACACGGTAAGGCAAGGTAAAGAAAAGCTAGGCAATGCACGGCTAGGCAAGGAAAGGGTAACGGAAGGCAACGCACGGCAAGGCAAGGCAAGCCGAAGGCACGAAAACGCAAGGCTAGGCAATGCAGAGCAAGGCAAGGAAAGGGTAACGGATAGCATTGCAAAGCAAGCCAAAGCAAGGCAAGGCAAGTGTTCCGGAAGGCACGGCACGGGAAGGCAACGCAAGGCTAAAGCAAGGCAACGCAAGGCTAAGCAATGCACCGCAATGCAAGGAAACGTTAACGGAAGGTAAGGCAAGGAAAAGCAAGGCCAGGCAAGGGTAACGGAAGGCAAGGCAAGGCAAGGCATGGCCAGCCAATCAAGGCTAATGCTGGGAAAGGCAAGGCTATGGCACGACAACGCAAGGCTTGGCAATGCAGGGCAAGGCAAGGAAAGGGTAACGGAAGGAAAGGCAAGGCAATGCAAAGCAAGGCAAGGCAAGAGTAACGGAAGGCACGGCACGGCAATGCAAGGCAAGGCTTATGCAACGCAACGCAAGGCTAGGCAATTAACGGCAAGGCAAGGAAAGTTTCACGGACGCAAGGCACGGCAAGGTCAAGAAAGCGAAGGCAAGGGTAATGCAAGGCAAGGCAAGGCAATGCAAATCAAGGCAAGGCAAGGGGAACGGAAGGCACGGAAAGGCAAGGCAAGGCAGGCTAGGCTAATGCAAGGCAAGGCAAGACTATAGCACGACAACGGACGGCTAGGAAATGCACGCCAAGGCAAGGAAAGTGTAACGGAAAGCAAGGTACGGCACGTCCAGGCAAGGCTAAGGCAAGGCAACGCAAGGCAAGGAAAGGTTAACGGAAGGCAAGACAAGGCAAAGCAAGGCCAGGCAAGGGTAACGGAAGGCAAGGAACGGCAAGGCAAAGCAAGGCTAAGGCAAGGCAACGCAAGGCTAGGGAAAGATAAGGCAAGGAAACACAAGGCTAGGCAATGCACGGCAAGGCAAGGGGAACCGAAGGTACGGCAAGGCAAGGCAAAGCTAAGGTAAGGCAACGCAAGGCAAGGCAAGCCAAGCAAGGCTAAGGCAAGTGGAGACAAGGCTAAGGCACTACAAAGCAAGGCTTGTCAATGCACGGCAAAGCAAGGAAAGTGTAACGGAAGGCAAGGCAAGGCAAGGCAAAGCAAGGCAAGGCAAGGGTAACGGAAGACAAGGCAAGGCAAGGCAAAGCAAGGCAAGGCAAGGGGAACGGAAGGCACGGCAAGGTAAGGTAAGGACAAGGCAAGGCCCAGCAAGGCAAGGCAAGGCTAAGGCATGACAACGCAAGGCTAGGCAATGCAAAGCAAGGCAAGGAAAGGGTAACTCAAGGCAAGGCACGGCCTGGCAAGGCAAGGCTAAGGCACGACAACGCAAGGCTATGCAATGCAAGGCAAGACAACGAAAGGCTAACGGAAGGCATGGCACGGCAAGGCAAGGCAAGGCTAAGGCAAAGCAACACAAGGCTAGGTATTGCACGGCAATGCAAGGAAAGGGTAACCGAATTCAATGCAAGGCAAAGCAAGGCCAAGAAAAATTATGGAATTTACGGCAAGGGAAGGCAAGGGTAACAGAAGGCAAGGGATAGCACTGCAAAGTAAGGCAAGGCAAGGGTAATGGAAGGCACGGCAAGGTAAGGGAAGGACAATGCAAGGCACGACAAGGCAAGGCAATTCAAGGCTAAGCAATGCACCGCAGGGCAAGGAAAGAGTAACGGAAGGCAGTGCAAGGCAAAGCAAGGCCAGGCAAGGGTAACGGAAGGCAAGGCACGGCAAGGCAAGGCAAGGCTAAGGCACGACAACGCAAGGCTAGGAAATGCACGGCAATGCAAGGAAAGGGTAACGGAAGGCAAGGCAAGGCAAGGCAAAGCAAGGCAAGGCAAGGGTAACTGAAGGCAAGGCAAGGCAAGGAAAGGGTAATGGAAGGCACGGCAAGGCAAGGCAAAGCTAAAGTAAGGCAACGCAAGGCAAGGAAAGGTTAAGGCAAGGCAAGCCAAGCAAGGCTAAGGCAAGTGGAGACAAGGCTAAGGCACGACAACGCACGGCCAGGCAATGCACGGCAAAGCAAGGAAGGTGTAACGGAAGGCATGGCACGGCAAGGCAAGGCAAGGTTAAGGCACGACAATGCAAGGCTAAGGCACGACAACGCAAGGCTTGGCAATGCAGGGCAAGGCAAGGAAAGGGTAAAGGAAGGAAAGGCAAGGCAATGCAAAGCAAGGCAAGGCAAGAGTAACGGAAGGCACGGCACGGCAATGCAAGGCAAGGCTTATGCAACGCAACGCAAGGCTAGGCAATGAAAGGCAAGGCAAGGAAAGTTTCACGGACGCAAGGCACGGCACCGTCAAGAAAGCGAAGGCAAGGGTAACGCAAGGCAAGGCAAGGCAATGCAAATCAAGGCAAGGCAAGGGGAACGGAAGGCACGGAAAGGCAAGGCAAGCCAGGCTAGGCTAAGGCAAGGCAAGGCAAGGCAAGACTATGGCACGAAACGGACGGCTAGGAGATGCACGCCAAGGCAAGGAAAGTGTAAAGGAAAGCAAGGCACGGCACGTCCAGGCAAGGCTAATGCAAGGCAACGCAAGGCAAGGAAAGGTTAACGGAAGGCAAGGCAAGGCAAAGAAAGGCCAGGCAAGGGTAACGGAAGGCAAGGAACGGCAAGGCAAGGCCAGCCAATCAAGGCTAAGGCTAGGGAAGGCAAGGCTATGGCACGACAACGCAAATCTAGGTAATGCATGACATTGCAAGGAAAGGGTAACGGAAGGCAAGGCAAGGCAAAGCAAGGGAAGGCAAGGGTAACGGAAGGCAAGGAAAGGCTAGGCAAAGCAAGGCAAGGCAATGGTAACGGAAGGCACGGCAATGGAAGGCAAGCCAATCTAGGCTAACGCAAGGCAACGCAAGGCAAGGAAAGGTTAACGGAAGGCAAGGCAAGGCAAAGAAAGGCCAGGCAAGGGTACCCGAAGGTAAGGAACGGCAAGGCAAGGCCAGCCAATCAAGGCTAAGGCTAGGGAAGGCAAGGCTATGGCACGACAACGCAAATCTAGGTAATGCAGGACATTGCAAGGAAAGGGTAACGGAAGGCAAGGCAAGGCAAGGCAAAGCAAGGGAAGGCAAGGGGAACGGAAGGCAAGGCAAAGGAAGGCAAAGCAAGGCAAGGCAAGGGGAACGGAAGGTACGTCAAGGCAAGGGAAAGAAAGGCTAGGCAATGCACGGCAAGACAAGGAAAGGGTAAAGGAAGGCAAAGCACGGCATGGCAAGGCAGGGCTAAGGCACGAAAACGCAAGGCTAGGCAATGCAGGACAAGGCAAGGAAAGGGTACCGTAAGGCACTGCAAGGGAAGGCAAAGCAAGGCAATGCAAGTGTAACGGAAGGCACGGCACGGCAAGGCAAGGCAAGGCTAAAGCAAGGCAACGCAAGGCTAGGCAATGCACTTAAAGGCACCGAAAGTGTAACGGAAGCAAGGCAAAGTAAGGGAAAGCAAGGCAATGCAATGGGAACGGAAGGCACGGCAAGGTAAGGCAAGGTAAATGGAAGGCAGGCAAGGCAAAGCAAAGCTAAGGTAAGGCAACGCAAGTCAAAGAGAGATTAAGGCAGGCAAGCCAAGCAAGGCTAAGGAAAGTGGAGACAAGGCTAAGGCACGACAACGCAAGGCTAGGCAATGCACGCAAGGCAAGGAAAGTGTAACGGAAGGCACGGCACGGCAATGCAAGGCAAGGTTATGGCACGACAACGCAAGTCTAAGGCACGACAACGCAAGGCTTGGCAATGCAGGGCAAGGCAAGGAAAGGGTAACAGAAGGAAAGGCAAGGCAAGGGAAAGCAAGGCAACGCAAGGGGAATGGAAGGCACGGCAAGGTAAGGTAAGGACAAGGCAAGGCCCAGCAAGACAAGGCAAGGCTAAGGCATGACAACGCAAGGCTAGGCAATGCAAAGCAAGGCAAGGAAAGGGTAACTCAAGGCAAGGCACGGCCAGGCAAGGCAAGGCTAAGGCACGACAACACAAGTCTAGGCAATGCAAGGCAAGGCAACGAAAGGCTAACGGAAGGCATGGCACGGCAAGGCAAGGCAAAGCAACGCAAGGCTAGGCAATGCACGGCAAGGCAAGGAAAGGGTAACGGAAGGCAAGGCAAGGGAAGGCAAAGCAAGGCAGGGAAAGGGTAACGGAAGGCACTGAAATGCAAGGCAAACCAAACTAGACTAAGGCAAGGCAAGGCAATGATATAGCAGCACACCGGAAGGCAAGGCAATGTACGAGAAGGCAAGGAATGGGTAACGGAAAGCAAGGCAAGGCAAGACAAAGCAAGGCAAGGCAAGGGTAACGGAGGGCACGGCAAGGTAATGGAAGGACAAGGCAAGGCACGGCAACGCAAGGCAAGGCAAGGCTAAGGCACGACAACGCAAGGCTAGGTATTGCACGGCAATGCAAGGAAAGTGTAACCGAATTTAATGCAAGGCACAGCAAGGCCAAGAAAAACAATGGAATTTACGGCAAGGGAAGGCAAGGGGAACGGAAGGTACGTCAAGGCAAGGGAAAGAAAGGCTAGGCAATGCACGGCAAGACAAGGAAAGGGTAAAGGAAGGGAAAGCACGGCAAGGCAAGGCAGGGCTAAGGCACGAAAACGCAAGGCTAGGCAATGCAGGACAAGGCAAGGAAAGGGTACCGTAAGGCACTGCAAGGCAAGGCAAAGCAAGGCAATGCAAGTATAACGGAAGGCACGGCACGGCAAGGCAAGGCAAGGCTAAAGCAAGGCAACGCAAGGCTAGGCAATGCACTTAAAGGCACCGAAAGTGTAACGGAAGCAAGGCAAGGTAAGGGAAAGCAAGGCAATGCAATGGGAACGGAAGGCACGGCAAGGTAAGGCAAGGTGAATGGAAGGCAGGGCAAGGCAAGGCAAAGCTAAGGTAAGGCAACGCAAGTCAAAGAGAGGTTAAGGCAAGGCAAGCCAAGCAAGGCTAAGGCAAGTGGAGACAAGGCTAAGGCACGACAAAGCAAGGCTAGGCAATGCACGCAAAGCAAGGAAAGTGTAACGGAAGGCACGGCACGGCAATGCAAGGCAAGGTTATGGCACGACAACGCAAGTCTAAGGCACGACAACGCAAGGCTTGGCAATGCAGGGCAAGGCAAGGAAAGGGTAACAGAAGGAAAGGCAAGGCAAGGCAAAGCAAGGCAACGCAAGGGGAATGAAAGGCACGGCAAGGTAAGGTAAGGACAAGGTAAGGCCCAGCCAAGCAAGGCAAGGCTAAGGCATGACAATGCAAGGCTAGGCAATGCAAAGCAAGGCAAGGAAAGGGTAACTCAAGGCAAGGCACGGCCAGGCAAGCAAGGCTAAGGCACGACAACACAAGGCTAGGCAATGCAAGGCAAGGCAACGAAAGGCTAACGGAAGGCATGGCATGGCAAGGCAAGGCAATGCAACGCAAGTCTAGGCAATGCACGGCAAGGCAAGGAAAGGGTAACGGAAGGCAAGGCAAGGGAAGGCAAAGCAAGGCAGGGAAAGGGTAACGGAAGGCACTGAAATGCAAGGCAAACCAAACTAGACTAAGGCAAGGCAAGGCAAGGATATGGCAGCATAACGGAAGGTAAGGCAATGTACGACAAGGCAAGGAATGGGTAACGGAAGGCAAGGCAACCAACATAAAGCAAGGGAAGACAAGGGTAACGGAAGGTACGGCAAGGTAAGGGAAGGACAAGGCAAGGCACGGCAAGTCAAGGCAAGACAAGGCTAAGGCACGACAACGCAAGGCTAAGAAATGCACCGCAAGGCAAAGAAACGTTAACGGAAGGCAAGGCAAGGAAAAGCAAGGCCAGGCAAGGGTAACGGAAGGCAAGGCACGGCAAGGCATGGCCAGCCAATCAAGGCGAAGGCTAGGGAAGGCAAGGCTATGGCACGACAACGCAAATCTAGGTAATGCAGGACATTGCACGGAAAGGGTAACGGAAGGCAAGGCAAAGCAAGGGAAGGCAAGGGTAACGGAAGGCAAGGAAAGGCAAGGCAAAGGAAGGCAAGGCAAGGGTAACGGAAGGCACGGCAATGGAAGGCAAGCCAATCTAGGCTAAGGCAAGGCAACGCAAGGCTATGGCACCACAACGGAAGGCAAGGCAACGTACGACAACGCAAGGAATGGGTAACGGAAGGCAAGGCAAGGCAAGACAAAGCAAGGCAAGGCAAGGGTAACGGAAGGCACGGCAAGGTAAGGGAAGTACAAAGTAAGGCACGGCAAGGCAAGGCTAGGTATTGCACGGCAATGCAAGGAAAGGGTAACCGAATTCAATGCAAGGCAAAGCAAGGCCAAGAAAAATAATGGAATTTACGGCAAGGGAAGGCAAGGGTAACAGAAGGCAAGGGATAGCACTGCAAAGTAAGGCAAGGCAAGGGTAATGGAAGGCACGGCAAGGTAAGGGAAGGACAATGCAAGGCACGACAAGGCAAGGCAACTCAAGGCTAAGCAATGCACCGCAGGGAAAGGAAAGAGTAACGGAAGGCAGTGCAAGGCAAAGCAAGGCCAGGCAAGGGTAACGGAAGGCAAGGCACGGCAAGGCAAGGCAAGGCTATGGCACGACAACGCAAGGCTAGGTAATGCACGGCAATGCAAGGAAAGGGTAACGGAATGCAAGGCAAGGCAAGGCAAAGCAATGCAAGGCAAGGGGAACGGAAGGCACGGCAAGGCAAGGCAAAGCTAAAGTAAGGCAACGCAAGGCAAGGAAAGGTTAAGGCAAGGCAAGCCAAGCAAGGCTAAGGCAAGTGGAGACAAGGCTAAGGCACGACAACGCACGGCCAGGCAATGCACGGCAAAGCAAGGAAAATGTAACGGAAGGCACTGCACGGCAAGGCAAGGCAAGGTTAAGGCACGACAATGCAAGGCTAAGGCACGACAACGCAAGGCTTGGCAATGCAGCGCAAGGCAAGGAAAGGGTAAAGGATGGAAAGGCAAGGCAATGCAAAGCAAGGCAAGGGAAGAGTAACGGAAGGCACGGCACGGCAATGCAAGGCAAGGCTTATTCAACGCAACGCAAGGCTAGGCAATAAAAGGCAAGGCAAGGAACGTTTCACGGACGCAAGGCACGGCAAGGTCAAGAAAGCGAAGGCAAGGGTAACGCAAGGCAAGGCAAGGCAATGCAAATCAAGGCAAGGCAAGGGGAACGGAAGGCACGGAAAGGCAAGGCAAGCCAGGCTAGGCTAAGGCAAGGCAAGGCAAGACTATGGCACGACAACGGACGGCTAGGAAATGCACGCCAAGGCAAGGAAAGTGTAACGGAAAGCAAGGCACGGCACGTCCAGGCAAGGCTAAGGCAAGGCAACGCAAGGCAAGGAAAGGTTAACGGAAGGCAAGGCAAGGCAAAGAAAGGCCAGGCAAGGGTAACGGAAGGAAAGGAACGGCAAGGCAAGGCCAGCCAATCAAGGCTAAGGCTAGGGAAGGCAAGGCTATGGCACGACAACGCAAATCTAGGTAATGCAGGACATTGCAAGGAAAGGGTAACGGAAGGCAAGGCAAGGCAAGGCAAAGCAAGGGAAGGCAAGGGTAACGGAAGGCAAGGAAAGGCAAGGCAAAGCAAGGCAAGGCAATGGTAACGGAAGGCACGGCAATGGAAGGCAAGCCAATCTAGGCTAAGGCAAGGCAACGCAAGGCTATGGCACCACAACGGAAGGCAAGGCAATGTACGACAACGCAAGGAATGGGTAACGGAAGGCAAGGCAAGGCAAGACAAAGCAAGGCAAGGCAAGGGTAACGGAAGGCACGGCAAGGTAAGGGAAGGACAAAGTAAGGCACGGCAAGGCAAGGCAAGGCAAGGAAAGGGCAACGGAAGGCCAGCCAAGGCAAGGCAAAGCAAGGCAAGGCAAGGATGACGGAAGGCACGGCAATGCAAGGCAAACCAAGCTAGGCTAAGTCAAGGCAAGGCAACTCTATGGCACCACAACGGAAGGCAAGGCAATGTACGACAAGGCAATGAATGGGTAACGGAAGGCAAGGCAAGGCAAGACAAAGCAAGGCAAGGCAAGGGTAACGGAAGGCACGTCAAGGTAAGGGAAGTACAAAGTAAGGCACGGCAAGGCAAGGCAAGGCAAGGAAAGAGTAACAGAAGGTAAGGAAGGCAAGGCAAAGCAAGGCAAGGCAAGGGTAACGGAAGGCCCGACACGGTAAGGCAAGGTAAAGAAAGGCTAGCCAATGCACGGCTAGGCAAGGAAAGGGTAACGGAAGGCAACGCACGGCAAGGCAAGGCAAGCCGAAGGCACGAAAACGCAAGGCTAGGCAATGCAGGGCAAGGCAAGGAAAGGGTAACGGATGGCATTGCAAGGCAAGGGAAAGCAATGCAATGCAAGGGGAACGAAAGGCAAGGCAAGGTAAGGCAAGGGGAATGGAAGGCACGGCAAGGAAAGGGAAGGACAAGGCAAGGCACTGCCAGGCAAGGTAAGGCTAAGGCACGATAACACAAGGCTAGGCAAGTTTAAGGCAAGGGACGCCAATCAAGGCTAAGGCAAGGGGATGCAAAGCTAAGGCAGGACAACGCAAGGCTAGGCAATGCAGGGCCAGGCAAGGAAAGGGTAATGGAAGGCAAGGCAAGGCAAGGCAAAGCAAGGCAAGGCAAAGCAAGGCAAGGCAAGTGTAACGGAAAGCACGGCACGGCAAGGCAAGGCAAGGCTAAGGCAAGGCAACGCAAGGCTAGGGAAAGATAAGGCAAGGAAACACAAGGCTAGGCAATGCACGGCAAGGCAAGGGGAACGGAAATTACGGCAAGGCAAGGCAAAGCTAAGGTAAGGCAACGCAAGGCAAGGCAAGCCAAGCAAGGCTAAGGCAAGTGGAGACAAGGCTAAGGCACTACAAAGCAAGGCTAGGCAATGCACGGCAAATCAAGGAAAGTGTAACGGAAGGCAAGGCAAGGCAAGGCAAAGCAAGGCAAGGCAAGGGTAACGGAAGACAAGGCAAGGCAAGGAAAAGCAAGGCAAGGCAAGGGGAACGGAAGGCACGGCAAGGTAAGGTAAGGACAAGGCAAGGCCCAGCAAGGCAAGGCAAGGCTAAGGCATGACAACGCAAGGGTAGGCAATGTAAAGCAAGGCAAGGGAAGGGTAAGTCAAGGCAAGGCACGGCCAGGCAAGGCAAGGCTAAGGCACGACAACGCAAGGCTAGGCTATGCAAGGCAAGACAACGAAAGGCTAACGGAAGGCATGGCACGGCAAGGCAAGGCAAGGCTAAGGCAAGGCAAGGCAAGGCTAGGCAATGCACGGCAAGGCAAGAAAAGGGTAACGGAAGGCAAGGCAAGGCAAAGCAAGGCAGGGAAAGGGTAACGGAAGGCACTGAAATGCAAGGCAAACCAACCTAGACTAAGGCAAGGCAAGGCAAGGATATGGCAGCATAACGGAAGGTAAGGCAATGTACGACAAGGCAAGGAATGGGTAACGGAAGGCAAGGCAACCAAGATAAAGCAAGGGAAGACAAGGGTAACGGAAGGTACGGCAAGGTAAGGGAAGGACAAGGCAAGGCACGGCAAGTCAAGGCAAGACAAGGCTATGGCACGAGAACGCAAAGCTAGGCAATGCACGGCAAGGCAATGAAAGGGTAACGGAAGCAAGGCAAGGCAAGGCAAAGCAAGGCAAGGCAAGGGTAACGGAAGGCACGGCAATGGAAGGCAAGCCAATCTAGGCTAAGGCAAGGCAACGCAAGGCTATGGCACCACAACGGAAGGCAAGGCAATGTAGACAACGCAAGGAATGGGTAACGGAAGGCAAGGCAAGGCAAGACAAAGCAAGGCAAGGCAAGGGTAACGGAAGGCACGGCAAGGTAAGGGAAGTACAAAGTAAGGCACGGCAAGGCAAGGCTAGGTATTGCACGGCAATGCAAGGAAAGGGTAACCGAATTCAATGCAAGGCAAAGCAAGGCCAAGAAAAATAATGGAATTTACGGCAAGGGAAGGCAAGGGTAACAGAAGGCAAGGGATAGCACTGCAAAGTAAGGCAAGGCAAGGGTAATGGAAGGCACGGCAAGGTAAGGGAAGGACAATGCAAGGCACGACAAGGCAAGGCAACTCAAGTCTAAGCAATGCACCGCAGGGAAAGGAAAGAGTAACGGAAGGCAGTGCAAGGCAAAGCAAGGCCAGGCAAGGGTAACGGAAGGCAAGGCACGGCAAGGCAAGGCAAGGCTATGGCACGACAACGCAAGGCTAGGTAATGCACGGCAATGCAAGGAAAGGGTAACGGAATGCAAGGCAAGGCAAGGCAAAGCAATGCAAGGCAAGGGGAACGGAAGGCACGGCAAGGCAAGGCAAAGCTAAAGTAAGGCAGCGCAAGGCAAGGAAAGGTTAAGGCAAGGCAAGCCAAGCAAGGCTAAGGCAAGTGGAGACAAGGCTAAGGCACGACAACGCACGGCCAGGCAATGCACGGCAAAGCAAGGAAAATGTAACGGAAGGCACTGCACGGCAAGGCAAGGCAAGGTTAAGGCACGACAATGCAAGGCTAAGGCACGACAATGCAAGGCTTGGCAATGCAGCGCAAGGCAAGGAAAGGGTAAAGGATGGAAAGGCAAGGCAATGCAAAGCAAGGCAAGGGAAGAGTAACGGAAGGCACGGCACGGCAATGCAAGGCAAGGCATATGCAACGCAACGCAAGGCTAGGCAATGAACGGCAAGGCAAGGAAAGTTTCACGGACGCAAGGCACGGCACCGTCAAGAAAGCGAAGGCAAGGGTAACGCAAGGCAAGGCAAGGCAATGCAAATCAAGGCAAGGCAAGGGGAACGGAAGGCACGGAAAGGCAAGGCAAGCCAGGCTAGGCTAAGGCAAGGCAAGGCAAGACTATGGCACGACAACGGACGGCCAGGAAATGCACGCCAAGGCAAGGAAAGTGTAACGGAAAGCAAGGCACGGCACGTCCAGGCAAGGCTAAGGCAAGGCAACGCAAGGCAAGGAAAGTTTAACGGAAGGCAAGGCAAGGCAAAGAAAGGCCAGGCAAGGGTAACGGAAGGAAAGGAACGGCAAGGCAAGGCCAGCCAATCAAGGCTAAGGCTAGGGAAGGCAAGGCTATGGCACGACAACGCAAATCTAGGTAATGCAGGACATTGCAAGGAAAGGGTAACGGAAGGCAAGGCAAGGCAAGGCAAAGCAAGGGAAGGCAAGGGTAACGGAAGGCAAGGAAAGGCAAGGCAAAGCAAGGCAAGGCAAGGATAACGGAAGGCACGACAATGCAGGGAAGGCAACGAAAGGCTAACGGAAGGCATGGCACGGCAAGGCAAGGCTAGGCAATGCACAGCAAGGCAAGAAAAGGGTAACGGAAGGCAAGGGAAGGCAAAGCAAGGCAGGGAAAGGGTAACAGAAGGCACTGAAATGCAAGGCAAACCAACCTAGACTAAGGCAACGCAAGGCAAGGATATGGCAGCATAACGGAAGGTAAGGCAATGTACGACAAGGCAAGGAATGGGTAACGGAAGGCAAGGCAACCAAGATAAAGCAAGGGAAGACAAGGGTAACGGAAGGTACGGCAAGGTAAGGGAAGGACAAGGCAAGGCACGGGAAGTCAAGGCAAGACAAGGCTATGGCACGAGAACGCAAAGCTGGGCAATGCACGGCAAGGCAATGAAAGGGTAAAGGAAGCAAGGCAAGGCAATGCAAAGCAAGGCAAGGGGAACGAAAGGCAAGGAAAGGTAAGGCAAGGTGAATGGAAGGCACGGCAAGGAAAGGGAAGGACAAGGCAAGGCACGGCCAGGCAAGGTAAGGCTAAGACACGATAACACAAGGCTAGGCAAGTTTAAGGCAAGGGACGCCAATCAAGGCTAAGGCAAGGGGATGCAAAGCTAAGGCAGGACAACGCAAGGCTAGGCAATGCAGGGCCAGGCAAGGAAAGGGTAATGGAAGGCAAGGCAAGGCAAGTCAAAGCAAGGCAAGGCAAGTGTAACGGAAAGCACGGTACGGCAAGGCAAGGCAAGGCTAAGGCAAGGCAACGCAAGGCTAGGGAAAGATAAGGCAAGGAAACACAAGGCTAGGCAATGCACGGCAAGGCAAGGGGAACGGAAGGTACAGCAAGGCAAGGTAAAGCTAAGGTAAGGCAACGCAAGGCAAGGCAAGCCAATCAAGGCTAAGGCAAGTGGAGACAAGGCTAAGGCACTACAAAGCAAGGCTAGGCAATGCACGGCAAAGCAAGGAAAGTGTAACGGAAGGCAAGGCAAGGCAAGGCAAAGCAAGGCAAGGCAAGGGTAACGGAAGACAAGGCACGGCCAGGCAAGGCAAGGCTACGGCACGACAGCGCAAGGCTAGGCAATGAAAGGCAAGACAACGAAAGGCTAACGGAAGGCATGGCACGGCAAGGCAAGGCAAGGCTAAGGCAAGGCAACGCAAGGCTAGGCAATGCACGGCAAGGCAAGGAAAGGGCAACGGAAGGCAAGGCACGGCAATGCAAGGAAAGGGTAACCGAATTCAATGCAAGGCAAAGCAAGGCCAGGCAAAAGTAATGGAATTTACGGCAAGGGAAGGCAAGGGTAACAGAAGGCAAGGGAAAGCACTGCAAAGTAAGGCAAGGCAAGGGTAACGGAAGGCACGGCAAGGTAAGGGAAGGACAATGCAAGGCACGACAAGGCAAGGCAACTCAAGGCTAAGCAATGCACCACAGGGCAAGGAAAGGGTAACAGAAGGCAATGCAAGGCAAAGCAAGGCCAGGCAAGGGCAACGGAAGGCAAGGCACGGCAAGGCAAGGCAAGGCTATGGCACGACAACGCACGGCTAGGTAATGCACGGCAATGCAAGGAAAGGGTAACGGAAGGCAAGGCAAGGCAAAGCAAGGGAAGGCAAGGGGAACGGAAGGCAAGGCAAGGGATGGCAAAGCAAGGCAAGGCAAGGGGAACGGAAGGTACGTCAAGGCAAGGGAAAGAAAGGCTAGGCAATGCACGGCAAGACAAGGAAAGGGTAAAGGAAGGCAAAGCACGGCAAGGCAAGGCAGGGCTAAGGCACGAAAACGCAAGGCTAGGCAATGCAGGACAAGGCAAGGAAAGGGTACCGTAAGGCACTGCAAGGGAAGGCAAAGCAAGGCAATGCAAGTGTAACGGAAGGCACGGCACGGCAAGGCAAGGCAAGGCTAACGCAAGGCAACGCAAGGCTAGGCAATGCACTTAAAGGCACCGAAAGTGTAACGGAAGCAAGGCAAAGTAAGGGAAAGCAAGACAATGCAATGGGAACGGAAGGCACGGCAAGGTAAGGCAAGGTAAATGGAAGGCAGGGCAAGGCAAGGCAAAGCTAAGGTAAGGCAACGCAAGTCAAAGAGAGGTTAAGGCA
Source organism: Macrotis lagotis (assembly GCF_037893015.1). Lineage (NCBI taxonomy): Eukaryota > Metazoa > Chordata > Mammalia > Peramelemorphia > Peramelidae > Macrotis > Macrotis lagotis. Next base: position 178,451 of record NW_027422309.1, read on the forward strand.
GGCAAGCCAAGCAAGGCTAAGGAAAGTGGAGACAAGGCTAAGGCACGACAACGCAAGGCTAGGCAATGCACGCAAAGCAAGGAAAGTGTAACGGAAGGCACGGCACGGCAATGCAAGGCAAGGTTATGGCACGACAACGCAAGTCTAAGGCCCGACAACGCAAGGCTTGGCAATGCAGGGCAAGGCAAGGAAAGGGTAACAGAAGGAAAGGCAAGGCAAGGCAAAGCAAGGCAACGCAAGGGGAATGGAAGGCACGGCAAGGTAAGGTAAGGACAAGGCAAGGCCCAGCAAGGCAAGGCAAGGCTAAGGCATGACAACGCAAGGCTAGGCAATGCAAAGCAAGGCAAGGAAAGGGTAACTCAAGGCAAGGCACGGCCAGGCAAGGCAAGGCTAAGGCACGACAACACAAGTCTAGGCAATGCAAGGCAAGGCAACGAAAGGCTAACGGAAGGCATGGCACGGCAAGGCAAGGCTAGGCAATGCACGGCAAGGCAAGAAAAGGGTAACGGAAGGCAAGGGAAGGCAAAGCAAGGCAGGGAAAGGGTAACGGAAGGCACTGAAATGCAAGGCAAACCAAACTAGACTAAGGCAAGGCAAGGCAAGGATATGGCAGCATAACGGAAGGTAAGGCAATGTACGACAAGGCAAGGAATGGGTAACGGAAGGCAAGGCAACCAACATAAAGCAAGGGAAGACAAGTGTAACGGAAGGTACGGCAAGGTAAGGGAAGGACAAGGCAAGGCACGGCAAGTCAAGGCAAGACAAGGCTAAGGCACGACAACGCAAGGCTAAGAAATGCACCGCAAGGCAAAGAAACGTTAACGGAAGGCAAGGCAAGGAAAAGCAAGGCCAGGCAAGGGTAACGGAAGGCAAGGCACGGCAAGGCATGGCCAGCCAATCAAGGCGAAGGCTAGGGAAGGCAAGGCTATGGCACGACAACGCAAATCTAGGTAATGCAGGACATTGCAAGGAAAGGGTAACGGAAAGCAAGGCAAAGCAAGGGAAGGCAAGGGTAACGGAAGGCAAGGAAAGGCAAGGCAAAGGAAGGCAAGGCAAGGGTAACGGAAGGCACGGCAATGGAAGGCAAGCCAATCTAGGCTAAGGCAAGGCAACGCAAGGCTATGGCACCACAACGGAAGGCAAGGCAATGTACGACAACGCAAGGAATGGGTAACGGAAGGCAAGGCAAGGCAAGACAAAGCAAGGCAAGGCAAGGGTAACGGAAGGCACGGCAAGGTAAGGGAAGTACAAAGTAAGGCACGGCAAGGCAAGGCAAGGCAAGGAAAGGGTAACAGAAGGCAAGGAATGCAAGGCAAAGCAAGGCAAGGCAAGGGTAACCGAAGGCCCGACACGATAAGGCAAGGTAAAGAAAGGCTAGGCAATGCAGGTCTAGGCAAGGAAAGGTTAACGGAAGGCAACGCACGGCAAGGCAAGGCAAGCCGAAGGCACGAAAACGCAAGGCTAGGCAATGCAGGGCAAGGCAAGGAAAGGGTAACGGATGGCATTGCAAGGCAAGCCAAAGCAAGGCAAGTCAAGTGTTACGGAAGGCACGGCACGGCAAGGCAACGCAAGGCTAAAGCAAGGCAACGCAAGGCTAAGCAATGCACCGCAATGCAAGTAAAGGGTAACGGAATTCAATGCAAGGCAAAGCAAGGCCAGGCAAAGGTAATGGAAGTTACGGCAAGGGAAGGCAAGGGTAACAGAAGGCAAGGGAAAGCACTGCAAAGCAAGGCAAGGCAAGGGTAACGGAAGGCACGGCAAGGTAAGGGAAGGACAATGCAAGGCACGACAAGGCAAGGCAACCCAAGGCTAAGCAATGCACAGCAGAGCAAGGAAAGGGTAACGGAAGAAAATGCCAGGCAAAGCAAGGCCAGGCAAGGGTAAGGGAAGGCAAGGCACGTCAAGGCAAGGCAAGGCTAAAGCAAGGCAACGCTAGGCTAGGCAATGCACAGCAAGGCAACGAAAGTGTAACGGAAGCAAGGCAAGGCAAGGGAAAGCAAGGCCATGCAAGGGGAACGGAAGGCAAGGCAAGGCAAGGGAAGGACAAGGCAAGGCAAGGCCAGGCAAGGTAACGCTAAGGCACGATAACACAAGGCTAGGCTAAGGCAAGGGGAGGGAAAGATAAGGCAGGAGAACGCAAGGCTAGGGAATGCACGCAAACGCAAGGAAAGCGTAAGGGAATGCAATGCACGGCAAGGCAACGAAAGTGTAACGGAAACAAGGCAAGGCAAGGGAAAGCAAGGCAATGCAAGGGGAACGGAAGGCAAGGCAAGGCCAGGGAAGGACAAGGCAAGGCAAGGCCCGGCAAGGTAACGCTAAGGCACGATAACACAAGGCTAGTCTAAGGCAAAGGGAGGGAAAGATAAGGCAGCAGAACGCAAGGCTAGGCAATGCACGCAAACGCAAGGAAAGTGTAAGGGAATGCAAGGCACGGCAAGGCAAGGCAAGTCTAAGTCAAGGCAACGCAAGGCTAAGCAATGCACCGCAAGGCAAGGAAAGGGTAACGGAAGGCAATGGAAGGCAAAGCAAGGCCAGGCAAGGGTAACGGAAGTCACGGGAAGAGAAGGCAAGGCAAGGCTAAGACAAGGCAACGCAAGGCTAAGCAATGCACCGCAAGGCAACGAAAGGCTAACGGAAGGCATAGCACGGCAAGGCAAGGCACGACAAAGGCAAGGCAACGCAAGGCTAGGCAATGCACGGCAAGGCAAGGAAAGGGCAACGGAAGGACAGCCAAGGCAAGGCAAAGCAAGGCAAGGCAAGGATAACGGAAGGCACGGCAATGCAAGGCAAACCAAGCTAGGCTAAGTCAAGGCAAGGCAACTCTATGGCACCACAACGGAAGGCAAGGCAATGTACGACAAGGCAAGGAATGGGTAACGGAAGGCAAGGCAAAGTAAGGGAAGGACAAGGCAAGGCACGGCAACGCAAGGCAAGGCAAGGCTAAGGTACGGCAACGCAAGGCTAGGTATTGCACGGCAATGCAAGGAAAGGGTAACCGAATTCAATGCAAGGCAAAGGAAGGCCAGGCAAAAGTAATGGAATTTACGGCAAGGGAAGGCAAGGGTAACAGAAGGCAAGGGAAAGCACTGCAAAGTAAGGCAAGGCAAGGGTAACGGAAGGCACGGCAAGGTAAGGGAAGGACAATGCAAGGCACGACAAGGCAAGGCAACTCAAGGCTAAGCAATGCACCACAGGGCAAGGAAAGGGTAACAGAAGGCAATGCAAGGCAAAGCAAG